>NW_028186375.1:441486-492260 GCF_003343005.1 Rhea americana | reverse complement strand
CGGGGCGGCTCGGCGGGGAGAGCCGGGCCTGCCGCCGTTGATGGCCGGTTCCCTTGTCACCAGACCGAGCAAAAACGGGCCTGGGAGCCGTCGCGCCCGGGAAGCGCTAATGCTTCGGTGTTTGCTGCCGCGATGTCTCAAGCGGTGCCCGCCCCCCCAGCATCGTGGCTGGTTTATTATGCATATTGTGTTCCTGTGTATGACTTTAGCGGGTTTCTCTTCAGTAACGTGCACCAAACGGAAAATGCTGGGGGTTTTTTGTTTGTTTGTTTGTTTTTTCTTTTTATCTGAATGAGCAACTTATCCATTTTGAAATTAGGCAGAGATGCATCCCCTGTATCTGGGATTCTTAAATTCACAGAAACGTTTCATGCAGCTTGTGGTTAAAAGGCAGCGAGGTCCTTTCATTAATGGTCTTTATGATTTCAAAAATTCACAAAAATGGGATTCTTTGATAAAGAGGGCGCCAAAGCGTTTCTCCTCTTCCTTTCACCTTTCCTGCGCTATGTAAATGTGCATGCATACACTAGAAATTTGTTCTTTTGTCAGTGTTATGGAGGCTTTGAGGTGCCTCAACAGGAAGTGACAAAGATACCATTTTAAAGCCAACAGATAAGGTGTTATAGGTGGATTTCCATCTTAGTAATTTTGTTTAGCAATTGAGATTTTTTTCCCCCCAATAAAACAATATTATCAGGGGAGTTAACATAGGTGATAGGATATCAATAACTCTTAAATGACAAAAAAAAAGGCATTTTTTAATAAATGCTTTGAAAAACGATGAAAATATTTAAAGCTAAAGATTGAATACTTGAGACAATGAATGTCATTGTTAGAGATTCAGCACCCTGTCACTTGAGTTAAGGAGTTTCCAGCAAGCATCTGAAATGATTAGAATGGTTCTGAAAGAAGAACATCAGATTTGACAGTTCTGAAGTCTTCCTGTTTTTTTCCTCACCTAGAATATTTTTTTTTAAATAAGTGCTGGGATGCAATGCCTTTGGGCCTTTTCTACACTATCATTTAGAAAAAGGAAAGAAAAAGAGGGGGATTTACCGCTTTCCATTTACGTTGGCCATGGAAGCTGTGTTCTGTTGGTTGGTTTTTTAAGTGTTTAATAGCCATACTATCAGCTTTGAAAGTTCATGTAGTTTCAGGATTTGATCCTTTAGTACAGCTTTTTACATAGCAATGAAATACTTAGTTGTTCAAAAATGTTTAGTATGCTGAAGGTGACCGTAGTGTCATACTGTAGTTGGTCTAAGAAATGAAACATGGGACAGAAGCAGTTATTTTTGTCCAATCTTGCAAGCTGTAGCTGGGACACAGTTTTTGTACTGTGTGACATAGCTGTGTGTGTCTTGAAATCAAAGAAACATCTGATATATTTTTTTTTCTCCATGATTTGTACCACCTGGATATAAATTAATATGGCGGGTATTGTTATACTGCTTTTACAGTGCCTGGAGTAGGGGTCTGTGTCACTTCATCTTCTGTTGTTTTGTGGCTGAGTTTTATTTTACATCTCAGCAGAACAGTACACKTATGGACATCCCCTGGCCCAGAGATAACTGTGTACAAGTGCAAAGTATGAGGAAATGTAAACTTAAAATATTTAGATTGAATTGGGATAAGTACACCAGAGAAAAATTCAGTTCATAAGATTAGTGTATCTTTCAGACTTCAAATGTATATTGAGACTGTCAAGTCCTATATTGCCAAGCCACTATTTTTATGATAAACACTGTTATAAGATAAAGAAGAGCGGCTTGACAYTAGAATGATGTCTGATGCACTGTGATACATCTTAAATCATGACTAAAATATCATGCCAAGTGTCAGAAGTAAAAATGCAGAATATCTTYAGAAATTTTAGGTACAGTTTTAGCTTTCAACTTGTCTTGAAATGTACTGTTCTTGTCATGCTAAAATATGAGTTATTAATGTATTTGGCTGCGATCAATCTTTGAGGAACAAGCAGTTCCTCAAAAAGTGTGGGGAAGAAATGTGTTCTTGCAACACATAGTGTAAGAGAGGCTGACAATGCTATCTTAGAGTATTTTAAATGGATGCTCTTACTGGTATAGGTCAAATGGTAAGTTACTTAATGACCTGGATGTTTTTTCTAATTATATTTAGAATCTTTGTTTAAGAGTTGCATCAATTAAAAGAAGCAAAGAGACCTGATAAGAATAATCGTATTAATTTTAAGACTTGTCACGTGACAAGTTTGTGAGCAGATATAAAAAGCTTCCTCATTCTTTTAATTTGAAAGAATACTTATACATACAAGTTCTTACTGCTTGATGACTCAGTAGGAAGTGAAAGAGTCAGTATAAACCACAGTGCAATGTAGAAGAAACTATATATGGTAAAACTTCTTACATATGTGGTCTTGCACACAGGCAAACTAAGTAGCTGTTCTTAAAACACTCCTTGTGCATAGCAAACATTTGCAAAAATGCATGTTATTGAACTCTTGACTTCCTTATGAAGATGTGCAAATTTATCGAATTTTTAGTGTTAAAAGCTTGGTGTATAATAAGCACTGTACTGAAGTTACTTACAAATTGTTTGAACGAGTATACACAATAATAAATGGAACAGAAGTAAGTACACTATAGCTGGGCTTTATTCAGAGGTTTTAAATTCAAAGGGGACAGAGCAGTGAATTTTAAATGGCTGGTTGTTAGAAAATGAGAAACTAATATATTGCAAACTACTGCAGTTCATAACGTTTAAAGAGTTTGGAGGTGCTGTTGTGGAGGGGGAGGGAAAGTATCTAATTTTTCTTATTCTCCTTCAGAAATCTAAAACTGTCTAGGATCTATTATCTATGCATACATTCTTGTCTCTTGGATGAATTGACGTATGAGTTATCTGTTGTATCAGCTATCACTTTTATCAGGTCTTTTCCTTCAGCCATAATAACCAATGTCATGTCATAACCAGCCCACCAAACTAGCTGAATGTCATCTATGTAATGGCAGGAAGAACACTACACTAGGAAAGCTGTCGTTTATGTCTAAAGAGATTGACATATGAGGATAACTTGTTCTAACCTTCACCAAATAACCAGGTAGCCTAGGGAAAAAAATTGTAATCTCTGGAAGAGAAGACAGAGTTAAAATTTTGCCCTTTGTATGTGCTGTTGAAAAACTCTCTGTTTAAAAAAAAAAAAAAGTCTTTTTTTTTAAAGTTCTTAGTTCCAATATGGAAGAGGTAGGGAGCAGTTTACAGTGCAACTTTTGTCATTGCCAATATGCTATTACCTAATTCCTTGGGAAGGTGTGTCAAATCCTTGAGGGCTTAACATAGAAAGGGACTAGAAGTTACTATTACAGTTCAAACTATGAGAACTTAGACTAAGTAGTTTTGTAGGCCAGCATTCGAACGCTAGTAGCAGAGCTTTTTGAGTACAAGTTGTAAAGATTTGTCTGGGTGTCACTGGTTGTGTTACTGTTGTTGGCCAACATGTTTGCTGATGACTGGTAGGGAAGTTGCTTCACRCCAGGAGAAAGAAAAGTAGGAAAGCAGTAAGCGAATATATGGGTGTAGAGATGCATGGGCCACCTGCAGCTGCTTATGACTGGACTCATACAATTTCTGGATCCCCAAGCTAGAGGATATAATTGTATGGACTATTTTTACAGGATTTCCTTCTAGCTTAACCATATTCCACTGTACAGTGAGATTGTGGTCCATAACAGGTATGTATAAATATCATAGCAGTAATAAAAATTGTGCGATTGCCCTGTAAGTGGCAATTCACAAAGTCTGAAAGGAAAATTAGTTTTTGTAAGAATCTGTACACCATTATTTGGACTCAGCTCAGTTCTTCAGAATGTCTAAATGCTTCCTCTGGTGTAAAACACCAACTCTAAAGTCTTTTGGCGTACTCAAGTAGAGCTATCCAAAAATGCTTGTGATTACTCTTTACTTTCTCATAGTAGCACCATATTCTGGAATACATAAATAAGCTCTATATAACTCCTTAATGTAGCAAAGGGTTGGTGTACTTGCCTTTTCTGATAATCTAAATTGAACCAGAGTAAGTGTTTTATACACAGTGTCTTTGYTGAAATATTCCAAATAGCTCTGCCTTTGGAGACAGCAATCACAGAATGAGTAAAAAGTAAGGAGGGCTACCAAAAGCAAAAAAAATCTTTCCTGTCCTGTACCTTTGTATGTTTTCTGGTGGGTGCTGATGAGGGAAGTTAAACTCTTAAACTAAAGTAAATGAGAATTTGTTATCTGAAATACTAATTCATGCTGGTTTTTTGCATATTGATGTAATCTGTTCTGGTATAGTCCTGTGTTGTCCGAGAAGTTTAATTAAAATATCTCTAGGCTCTTTCCATAACCGGATTGATTTCTTTTTTCCTAAACAGATGCCTGTTTTGCTACAGTAAGATGATGAATAATCTAGATCTAGAGAAAGTGACTTTTCATATTATTTTTAATAACAGAATTCCACTTAGTTGTAATTAGCTGTATTCTTTGCTATGATAATTGCTTCAGTGGCAGTCTTCAGAACTCCCTTCAGAAAATTCAGTGAAAATTTTGGAAATTATAAAAGTTGGCTTTTAATACAACTTAAAATGGATAACTCAGCTTTGAGACAGGGACCGAAAGCGGTTGTTAGCTCCCTGTCCTTGAAGGTTTTCAAGATTTTACTGGACAAAGCCCAGAACAACCTGAGCCTGAGGTTGGATTAGAGAGCTCCCAAGGCTCTTTCCAACCAGAATGATCCCATGAGTCTGTTATCCGTGTGTACCTAGTTGCTTCAGTAATTTTGCAGGTGAAAATGCTTAATATTTGGTTTGGGACTGCATGATTTTGTTCTGCCATACCGATACAGCGTGGTACATAGAATGTGTACTAAAGAAYAGAAGCCTGGTCTGTATGAACTCTAATAGGCATAAGAGTAGGATAACAGAAGTGAGTAATTTGCTGATTACTGTTAGCTTAAATTGTAGCTTCTTACTGACACCTTTAAAGTTTTTGACTTAGAATTGAGCTTCCTCAACTGAAAGTGGGTATTTTTTACACTCAATTTTTCCTGTGTTTTCTTAGGATACTACATCTTGGGACTTGGTGATGTAAAACTTCTTTTTTTTCGTATATATTTCAGTAACAAAAAATGTTTTAGCCTGCCCTGCCTGTGAATTACCATCAGCTAAGGTTTCATTTGTCCTGTATATTTCAGATGTACTTACTGCAAACTCATATTTCTTGCCTTAAAACAGATTCTGAAGATTCTGAAACTCTTGATAAATCTGTCTGAATTGTTCTGAAAGTCTTACTGCTGGCTCATTGTTGAACCCTTTCCRTAAAGTATGGCACTTAAATTCATGTAGTTATGCTTTTTTCTGATGTGTGTCATGCCTTATGCTCTAATTGGAGGGCCTAGTTAATGCGATCACATTGGGTGCTCATTAGAAGGTGATCCATTTCAAAATGATCGGTTTCAGCTTGTTGGAGAACTTTTACATAGAGTGGAAGGAAATCCAAATTCAAATGCTAGTCTCTCTTATGCCTCTTATTGTATTTAGTAATTTTAGTACTGTTTCTTCAATTTGACCACTTATAAAACATTCTCAAAGATATCTTAGTTCAGTATTATGGATAAAGACATTATTTAAAAATGTGCAGAAGTGATTTGAAATCATAAATTCAACTGGTTTCCAGTGCGGCACATGCTCTTAAATCTGGAGGTCTAACATTTTTGCCATAAAACAGGTTTCTGATAGCAAACAAACATAATATATATTCTAACCCAATTATTTATTTCTTTTCAGTTTGTGAAATGTGGCTATGCAGGCTCAAATTTTCCGGAGCATATTTTTCCAGCTTTGGTTGGAAGACCTATTATAAGATCAACTGCTAAAGTGGGAAACATTGAAATCAAGGTAAATTTTTTCTATTATTCTTTTCTAATGGAGGAAAATAGTCAGGGCACCCCTTGACTTATGTCATTTTTGTAAAAGCTTTCCCCCCTCATTACTGTTTATGCTGTTTTGGTATCTCTTGATTCGTTTCTATTTTGGACTTTAGCCTGTCACATACTGCAGAGTAACTGAGAGGGTAGTCTAAAGCTACTAGAGGCCTTCAGGTAGTGTGGTGAAGGAGGTAGCAGGCAGGGCTCAAATGGTTCTGGGGAAAAAGGAACTTCAAATGCCAGTATGTAAATAAAGTTAAGATTAAAAGGCAGAAAGGCAGAAATCTGACAGAAGTGTTTGATATTTGTCACCTAGCTGTAATGTAATATTCCTGAGACAGTGCTGAATAGTGAATAGCTGGAATTCAGCTATTCAGTTCTTTCTATACTGTTTGGTTACTGCTCACAGTTGATTATCTGTGATCTTGTATGAGCTGTTTAGCCTTAGTTGTGTTTACATTTCATTGTTTCTATTTTTGTTTTGTTTTTGCTGATGATTGACACGGTACTTCACACAAGTTGGGGAGGGAGAGGCTCTGTTCTGATGACTTCATCTTAGGATGTTATTCCAGGCCTGGGGTTGGGGAGGAACCATTAATTGAGAATCTTTTCCTGAAGTCTCTGGGGGGGTRGGGGAAGCTAACATTTCTCGCTTTATTTTGTAATTACAAAGTAATACTTCAAATATTAGTAGTTGCTTCAGCAATAGAGACCTTAAGATCTATCTTGGCCCTGCTGTGGTCACACCCTCCCTTCTTGTTCCTAGCTACGCGTTCTCACCTCATGCTGGCAGTCCTGCTTGTGCAGTCATGTCATGAGCCACTTTAGAAAGCTGACCCAATGGAAAAGGAGTAATTCCTTTGTGAAAGAGAGTAATTTCTTTGTCAGTTGAAGTTTTGACTGCCTCACTAGACAATTGTGCAAGCTCCTGTACAAGCACAAGGCAGAACCAGGAACTTGAAGGAG
Organism: Rhea americana; assembly: GCF_003343005.1. NCBI lineage: Eukaryota > Metazoa > Chordata > Aves > Rheiformes > Rheidae > Rhea > Rhea americana. Next base: position 485,353 of record NW_028186375.1, on the reverse strand, counting down.
AAGTGGGAGAGGACATAGAACTGTAGAAGCTGTCACTTAGGCCAGTTAAAGTGAAGTAGAGCCAGAGTCTTTCAATTGTGCTTTCCCTGTTGCTTGCTGAGCAACAGTTTAGCTTGAAAAAAAAAATCTGGCCAATTCTATTCATTATTTTCAGAATGCTATGGACAACAATGAGAACTTAGACTTTTTGATTTCTATTGCTGTCTATAAAAAGCTAGTAACGTTAGTAGAGGGCAGTATTAGTAAGACAAGAGGAAGAAAAACCATGAGACCTTTTCAGACTGCCTTTTTTTTTTTAACTTGTGTCAGCCAGAGTGGTGTGAGTGGAAGGATGCAGATCTCTTTCTCTTTCACAGTAGATAAGAGATTTGTAAGGAGAGGAAAAATACTTTTCCTTCTCGTGCAAGTTTTAAGTAGAGGTGTTTCTTCAGATGTATACTTGAGCTTGACGTGAAGATTTCTTCAAGCAGCTACCAATAAGGTGTTTTGGAAGTAAGTGCAGGAGAAATTAACTGGCGCAAAATTTAATGATGAGACCAAATTTCTTTCTAGCTGATCTGATATAACCTGCTCTGCCAGTTTTGATGTCCTTTGATTATCTGATAACTTAGTTTAATATCATTAAAGATGGCAATGTTGGATTAGGAAGATCAGAGGAAGAAGTGGCTAATTGCTATGAGATAGGTGCAAAACCCACAATAATCTCTTAATTTTGTATGCATTACTGCTTTTCTTCTTGAGTATGGGGTTACATAAGTGTATTTTAGAGAGCAAATGATGTCATATCCCAATTCTTCCTAGTTGTTTTATAGCATCTGTCTACAATAGCTTGTCACCCTTCCTTAAGAAAAAGGTATATCAAGAGAAGAAATCCATGCCACACACATTTCAAGTATCCTTGTAGGATAATACAGTAGGAAGGCTTGTTAAGTTTTGAATGCGATTTTTCTTTGTGGGATTCCTGAAGATTTCCTAACAAAATGCATTTTAGCAGATGACTTTTATGCTAAAATTTAATTCTTGCTATTAAGGGCAAGTTCTTACTGGGTAAGTTTAAAACCAAGTAAAGGAATCTGGCAAGAAGATTATCAGTTTAACTTTTCAAAAGTGCTCAGAAAAGCTACAATTTCTTTGAAATTCAGAGACAGTGAAAAGAATTTAGAAGATTATGAAAGTAGTTGTTATCATCCGTCTGTTGAGCTACCAATTTCAAGCTGCTTTGTCCATTTGTCCTTTTAAATTYTGGTTTCATGTTAAGAGGAAGTTTTGTTGAGGGCAGCTTAGCAGTCAGGGCTGCTTATGCCAACACAGTGCAGGGGCATTGACAATTTTCTTGATGCCATAAAGGTGATCAGATTGGGGTACTGGTATATGGTTTGTTTTTCCCCATGTTCCTTAGTTTCCTTATTTTGGTTTATTACATGGCCACAAAAGCGGCATGGAAGAGATAGCCATGAGTGAGCTGGGAGAAGAGTATGGTCGTAGCCTGCTTATGCCTCTGCTGTGGTCTGAGAAATGACTGTAAAATGTCAGCCTCCATAGCAGGGATATAGCTTTTCCCACAGTCTATGACATAAACACRAAAGTGCTGTTATTACTGGGATCATTTTGCAAAGGCAGCTGCCAGAGAGACTAAGCACTTTTCCTCTGACACAATTTGTAGATTAAGTAGATTTGCCTTTATGGAACTAATAGTTATCGTATTGCTTTTGACAGTCTAGGTGACTCAAAGTAGATTTAATCGAAGGGGGAAAATCACACTAATAGTGAAAATGGCTTTAGTAAAATTCTGAACAATGTATGTATGCATACACTTAAAATGTTTTGTAGTGCTTCCCAACTGCTTTAATTCTCTTACTGTCTTTCCTCAATAGATTTCTGTAGGGAGAGGCTTTTGAACACTGCTATTACAACTTCACGATCACTTACTTCAGTTCTAAAATTAGATACCATAAATTAAGTAAATATCTTTTTGATGCTTTCCACGTTTGTTCCATGATATATGAGTTAGTATGTTTATAGGTGAATGCTTTCATGTTATTTTTTTCAGTTCTTGAGTGTTTAAAGGTGAATATTTAAAACAAATTTAAATTTAGCAATCATCAGAACTAGTTATGGTCAAATGCTTTGTGTGGTCTTGTCTGCTTCAGATAAACACAATGCCCAGAGTAAAATTCCGGTGTTACAGAATGCATATGGACGTAATCTTGTTTATTAGAAAGATGCAGATATACTGATCTCGTTTGCAACATATGATGCGTAGAAGTGAGATGGCAGTGAGTTGTAGCAATAACTTTCTTTAAAGAGAGATTTTAATCTTAGAACCTGAGAATAGATTGGCCTTAACTACACTAACTCAGACCATTTCCAGCTGTACTTGCCTCTCTCCTCAGCTTATTTCTACTGTGTACTTAAAATAATTTGAGAATTTCATTTAGGCCTTTTCTGACTTTCTTGCTTCTACCTTCTTTCTTCACCTTTCTTGACCTGTTGAAGTAGAATAACAAAAAGATGGTAAGTGAGGTGCCCCCTGTGCTGTTTGTTTACCATTTTTGCTTGATGGGACCTAGTAGCTGTCATGTTATTTTTGACGCTTTTTATTGTTTTGTCTTGTCCTACATTTTACATTTGAATACATACTTATTTTGGACGTTGTTCATTGCTTTGGTTTACTAGCAACTAATTCTTTAGAATATTGTATGTATTGCTTCTAAATGTTACATAACCTGTAGTTTTGCAAGATGCAAGAATAACATTTCAAAATCAACATGAGCTCAGTATCTTCAACATTAGGAATTGCTTTATTTAACATTACAAACTAAGGGCTTGAAACAACTTTCAGATTTCAGTTAGACAAATATTATTCAGAATACCAAAGTGGTGGAAGCATTGAATGTCCTGATATTGATTCCTCTCTGCAACCTCACTTGTGCTGTCCCTTTTCCTCTTCACCTACCTAAGTGTGCATGCTGTTTGTTGGTGGGCTCTTGAGGACAACTGTTCTGGCTTTTGACTTGGTTTTAAAAGGATATGGAAGTTTTGTGTAGCTTTCCCTGTGCATTAGAACAGTGGCTTTTCCTCATTTATGTCCTATTCAGTAGCATAAAGCTTCAAAGAGCAGCGTACAGAACAAGTTTCAGATTATTCGAACTGGTGAAGTTTCTGTCTCTTTAAATTCTTAGAGGTAACATGGTTGCATGGTCTCTTAATGGTATGTTTTGCTAAAGTACATTTGATTTTAAAATGTAAGAGCCTTGACTTCTGACTTCTGTGTAGTTGAGATAACCAAAGGGTGATCTGTTGTGCAAGGGAAAACAAATGAAAAGCCTTGTCAGGGAGAGGAAGCAGAAGAGRAATTATTTGATTTAATTTGCTTTGAATGAACTTTGTTTATGATCAACAGTAACTCCTTATGTTACTACTTCTTTTTAAAAAGAAAAAAGTATACCAACTGGATTTTTTCATTTTACATCTCTTTTCCTAGCATTGAATTGTGGGTTGAGTAACCTACACGTCAAAGTTTCTGTGCCACAGTAACTGCAAACTGTGGTGGCATGTTTTGGTATGAGGCAGTTTTTATTATTTTTTTTTATTATTTTATTGTTTTTTTTATGAAATGAATGTAATACTAGAATGGGAATAGTACCGTTGGTGCCTAGAAATATGTTCTTGGAAGATAAGTATGATTAAGTCAGTTAAGGCTTCTTTGGAAGAGTATGGGATATAATAGRGAGCAAAGGTTACATTTTATTGTGCATACTTCCTTTGGGAAATATGTGGGGAAGGAAAAGACACAGTGCAACTAATTTGAATGTGCGATTTTTTGCATAACTAACTTCAGTGAAAAGATTGCTTAATTAGTGTAAGATGGTTATACAAACTATGCATTACTTGGTTGTATTTGTGCAAGAATGTGTTACTGGGACTTCTGGCTTGGGTTTTTTGGSATGGAACAGATGGATTATTTTGTATTTAGATGTCTCTCTTCTTCACACCTTACTGGCATAGGCTAATATGTGAACCATTGTTTCTTTTAATGTCTAGTGTGGAATTTCTAATCCCTTATTTGCTTTTGCTACTGTTCTGTATGCTTATGCACCACTCATTATTCCTTTTTCGGTAATGTGCACAGAAATTTGCAACATGCATGGAAAACTATTCTGCCAATCCCACCTACTACCCTTATGTGCTATTTTGCATCTCAACCTTTTCAAATGAGTATTTGATAAAAGCATTTTGGAGGTGTCAGTGGAGAAACATCTATGCTTATGAAGGTCTTCATAGTGTCTTACTGTAATAGGATTTACTGTTATGTTTACAGTTATTAGAGAGTGGAATTAACAAAACTTATTTTGGAAAAGGTTTGGGATGGGTCACAGCTGTACTATATGAAATACATTCTATTAAGTACTTGAAAATGATTCTAAAATGTGGGCCTTGTTTAAGAACACAGTTGGACACAAACTGGAGCAGTTCACTGTCATTCTTGAGCATTTTGGTATTAAGATAACTTTGACAACACTGACATGTCTCTATATTACAATTTTACAGGATCTCATGGTTGGTGATGAAGCAAGTGAATTACGTTCAATGCTGGAAGTTAATTATCCAATGGAGAATGGCATAGTTCGGAACTGGGATGACATGAAGCACCTTTGGGATTACACATTTGGACCAGAAAAACTTAATATTGACACAAAAAATTGTAAAATATTACTCACAGAACCACCCATGAATCCAACTAAGAACAGAGAGAAGATTGTGGAGGTATGCCTGGCTAGTAGAAACTAGTAATTACTGTTATTGAGGTATGGCTAAGAGATTGTAACTTTTACTGGTACATCCACTAGCTGTTTGAGGCAAAGCAATTCTCCTGTTTTCTAACCAAAACTATCTCAGCCATGGTCATCAAGGCTTCTGTGGTCAAATACAAACAGACCTACCTCATTCTAAAGTATATAAGCCTGTTTCTTGTCTCCAGTTGAACTGTATCACCAGGAAATCAGAGAACTGGGAATTCGTGTTTATCTTCAAATATCCAAGAAATGAGAGATATTGATTACTGACTAKTGGATGAGTGGTAATTACTTTAAGTGACTTGGATTTCTGTAAGCTAGTAATACTTCTGAGGAAACGTAGGCTCAAGCAAGATGTTTGAGATGGGTAGTGTTGTTGGAGGTAGCTTAAACACAGTGAAGAGAAGTGTGATGACAACCAATTTACTAATCTTTGAATAATGCTAGGGGTCATTAATGAAAACTTTCTAAGAAGGAAAGCCTGGTCATTGGATCCTAAATCCTGGGCAACCTAAGCTCCTTCTGAACGTTGTATTAATGTAGATTGTCAAATACTTATTGCATAGATGTGGTAACATGTGACAAAGACTTAGTTTTTGAAGAGCAGTAATGTGTGAGGAGAGCTAAAAAGTTTGGTTTACTTTTTCCTGATCATCATAGATATTTCCAGTTAATGTAAGTATTCATTGTAACAAAAATGTTACAGATTCTAAGTCTGAAAGCTCATTCAGGTATCAGGACCTTGAGTGTGAACATTTGTATATTCCTCCCACCCCACCTCTGTTCATTAGTCTAGTAAGAATTTACATTTATCATTTCCTACAAACCTTATCTCTAAAATCCTTTTGTTGTTACAGCTMCAGTAACACTGTCTGCAAAGTGGCAGTGAACATTTTTGCACTAACCTTTCCTTTCAGAGGCTTGGGAGAAAGTTGAATAAAGCAAAGATGGGAAAACTTCAGTGGAAAAAATCAAACCGTACAATTTTAGTTTGTTTCTAGTTTTAAGAGTTCCTAATGATTATGGGCATGAGGGACCTGTTACCTTAGTATCATGTGAYGCCACATTAGCAGTACCATCAGTCAGTTGTGGCGTGATGGGCATAGCAGATTATTCTGAGTGGTCTCTGTGTAGCAGGAATGGTTGAATTTCCTGTTGAGGCTTCTCTGCTTTTCAGCTCTCTASAGTAGTGCTCTTGTTTGTGTTTTCCTGCTAAACACAACAGGCTGTTTTTAGTTTTTCTGGAACTGAGTAATTTTATACAAACCATCTTAACTTATGGTATGTCTTCTGAAGTCCAGTAAAGTGTTTTTGTTTTGTTTTGTGTTTTTTTTTTTAAAACCAGTCTAGAGACTGTAGATGCTTAATTGCAATCCATAGGGTTAGAAAGAACTAGAATCAATTTTTGTAGATGTGTATTTGAGTTGGACAAAAATGTATAGTTTTCATTAATACTTTTAATGGATTACAGCATTATGAGAACTAGGAATACTTAATTTTAACTGCAACATATTTAGGCTCCATTTTTTTCCTATTTTGGTATTGAAAAGGAAGACTGACCTAATATGAGGCAAAAGACTGAATTAAGATTTTCTTAAAGTGTGTAATAGATATTCTGATATTCTTGCATTTTTGTGATATAGTACAATAGTATTTTAAAAGAAATTCTCAGTCATCTGGACTGTTTCAGGATGATTTTTTATACAATGCCATGCTATATATACATACACACATATATAAATGTATGTTAACATATATGTATGTATTCCCCTGTACTGTGTGTGCATTCATATATGCTGTACATCATTCTGACTTCCAGTGAATCTTTTTCCCCACCTCATTCCTCTATTCAAACTCAGCTAATTATAACAGCAGTATGTATCCACCTGACATAGTGTAAAATATCTTTCAAAAATGCTCTTTTTTTTCATAGCACTTAGACACTAATTGTTCTCCAGTTTCACTTTGTACTGTAGTACCTTTTCTCTGGTTATCCGTTACATTTTCATCGTGTAATACACTCAGGAGCAGCCAGGCTTTTATGGCATATTATGTAGCCATASAGATGCTCTAGCAAAGTCAGTTCTCCTTATCCTAATATTCCTTAACTTTTCCCCCAGTTTTTAGCTCTTCCTTGCTAGATTCAATTAGAGTAGTACTTTGTAGCTACTCCCAAAGTTGCCATCACTAGAAGAAAAACCTTTTCAGGAGAACATTCTGCTCAGTATTTACATCCTAGATTTGTTAATGTTTGTCATGTGTTAATAAGGCATTTTTCATGTCAGATAGAGCAGATCTAGATATCTTGAAAGAAAGAAAACCTCAAAGCCCTGCATGTAGGTTATAAAAGGGTTTTGCATTAACTCCTTGGGGATGGTATGATGTATGAAGGCAGTACCTAATGCCATTTGAATATTCACTTTGTTGCGTGAAGATATAAATTTAGATTTTCTTTTATTAATTTCCCTTTTGAAAGCACTCAGATTGCCTGTGAGATTCATTCATCTCTATCCACTGCATTAGTGCTGTTTTTAAGTAATGACTATTGAAACTGGGCGTCTTTCTGAGTTATTGTCCTTTCAACTGTTCCTCTTCTGGTAGAAACTTCTGCTTTTTTGTTTCTGAAAGTATTGAGTATATGCTAAATGGTGGCCATTACAGAAGTCACTAGCCAGCCTTGTAATGTCTTGTTTGTTCTCAGACCGTGCACCTGACTATTGTGCTAAATTTTGTTTTATATCATCCAGTTTGTGGTGGRGTGTTATTAAAAACCTAAGGCATGGTGTTCGCCCTCTGTGTGTTCCTTTGTGTACTTGCCACCCGCATCCTCACAGCAGATAGTCAAGAGAAAAAATAAAGCGGTCTTTCTGAGGATTTCGTAGTGTGTTTGACTTAGCAAATTTGGGATTGTGAACCAACCTGCTGGTTTCCTCTAGATCTCCAAAGGCATTCATAATGTGAAGTATAACATTGTGCAGCAAGATGTGTTACTGAAGTGGTTAGTTAAAATTTGAAAGACAAAGTATCAAGAGTTTAAGACTGTGATGGATACAGATTTTTGTTTGGTTACTTTTTGCCTTTTGCAGTTGTGTTAAACTGGACTTCTTACATGAGGATTGTTTTGCTCTCTACCTSTCTAAGAGGGAAGCAGTAGAATGAAGAAATCTGAAAATTTTGGGGGTGGGTTTGGCAAAAAGTGGGAAGAAAGCCCTCCTGTCGGGTTCCCCATGCTGGATGTCACTCACTGGCAGCATCAGGATCGAAAGTCTCAAATGAAATGTAAAGTATGGTATAGATGACACTTCAGCCATTTCTCTTCCTATTCTCTTCCTTCTGCTTTAGAAACAAAGTGCAGATAGAAGTAGGAATATTTATGATTTGTTTGTTTCCTCTTTTGTAAGTATTACATTACCCAAAATAAAATGAACACTCCTTAGAGGACTTATTTAATATTGAACTTGTTTGGCATGCTTCACAGCTCACTCAAGTTATTTATGCTTGCCACCAAAAAAACTATGAAATAATTAACTTGACTTTGCAAGGATCATTTTTTTGAGGTGGGCCAGGCATTTAAAATCACACTATGCTAACAGAGGAGGTTCTTTAAATAGTTCAGAATTCTAAAATTGTCAATCATCAGCTTTTTTCTTTAAAAATATTTAGGTTATTATACTTGAACAGTGGGAGTACTGAAGATTTAATTGGTTTATAATCCTAGACTTTGCAGGAGTGCTCAAGATGCTGTAGAATAGCAAAGCTGTAACTTTTGTTTGCACTAGAATAATAAAAGTTAGTAACTTCTTCCTGTTTCTGATAAAGCATTTTGAGGGAAAAACTGCTGTACAGTATGACTGACTGACTTGGTCTTTTTTTTGTGTTCATAAAGATCCTGTAAACTGTGTGTCCTTTAATCTTAAACACTGTTTCTTCACTGAAACTAGTTGGGGGTGGAGGGAAGAAAGGTTAGGTGAACCTAGTCCACAAAACAAGTGATTACCTTTCTTATTTTAAAAAGAATTGTTCTGCAAACCCGTGTTGTTCTGTAAGTAGTAGCTGAGTGGCGCTATCTGTATTACTTCAGTTATTGGGGATTTTGGACTAAAACTGATTTTAGAAAGTTTGTCATCGCTTGTGCTGTAAAGAAGGAAATAGGAAGGCCCAGATWCCGAAAATAGCCCATGACACTGCGCTGATTGTAGACCTCTATCAGTAGGAGTCTGTTTGGTCTTTATTTGACATGCTCTGCAGTTGTATGAAGACTGCAGACCTTGGTACGGAGAAGGAAAAGAAAGAACTTCATTAGATTTGGAGCATACGCCTTTAACAAACATTTTGTTCCCAAGTCACACTTCAATAATGAAGTACTTGGCTGGTCTACAAGTACTGCCTCCCACTCATTAAGTACTTTGGAAAATGGCTTAATAAAGCTACAGAAATTGGTGTGTGGGTTTCTTGAAGGTATTAACCTTCATTGTTAAAAGGATGGGAAATGTTTTAATTCCTTGATATTGCTCATCTGACATGAATGGACAAGTAAGGTATAAAGTAGAATGTACTACTTACTGCTRTAAAGCAAGTTGGTTTCTAATGTTTGTGTAGAAACTGTGTGATGTAACAGCTTGGAAATTATTTTTGCTTAGCAAAAACACAAAATTACTGAAATACAGTTTTCTTTTAAATGTGTATGTAATATCTTTTAAGAATTTGTCTTTATTTGGACATTCATTTTTGCCTTTGTCTTACAGGTTATGTTTGAGACATACCAGTTTTCTGGGGTATATGTAGCCATTCAGGCTGTTCTTACTCTGTATGCTCAAGGTAGGTGAAGATAAATGTTTAATTTATAAACGTGTTACTGAGCCAAAGTTCTAATATAGTATTAATGCATGTTGGCCTTAATTCAATTCTAATCTAAGTAAGCTCAACTATACCTTAAAGGTTTGCTTTTTGCTTTGAAGAATATTGGTAGATAGTACTATCAGTGTTGTTTTCATGGACAAACTGCAGGAGTACTTGTAAATGCAAAAACCTAGTTTGTCAAAAACTGTCACTGTCTCGAATTGGATTTATTTAGCCTTTGGCATGTCTCAAGTTTCAGCAACATACTCTAACTCCATTGCCTTTGATTTTTTTCTGAAAAAAGAAAATTTGTTACCATAAGGGAATTTCAAGGAGTGGCAAAACCAGGTGACTTTGCCTTATTTTCAGTTCAATAAAAAGGTAATTGTTTTACTGTAGATAAACTGGAATAAACAATTGTCAGCTTGAGGAGAAAATGTTGGATTGCCTTTTTAAGGTAAAGGGGTTTACAGATCACAACCTAATTCTAATTAGGAAATTCTTGAGCAATTTCTAATTAGTCTTTTGGAGTTAGATTTAGTCTCTTATGATTGACTAGCTCCATCCTTACTGAGTCTCTCTGTTCTGTTGCGAAACTTGTTCCATTTGTTCAGTGTTTTTTTCCATGTCACTAATAAATCTGAAGATCTAATCACACAGCTGCTCCACTATGCGTCTTTTAGTTCACTCAAGGCAAAGAAGCAATTTGTATGCTTCTATTTACAAGGCTCGAGCAAACTGCCATAGTCAAACAAGTGCAACTTGCATTTAAAGTAATGAAAAGAACAGTTAATATGCAAAATCTTCCCTTGAAACTTATTGTCTTGCTTTGGATAGCTTGTGAGAAGCTGTAAAATTGTCACATAATTGACTTTTAACTATTCATTCTGCTTTGTATTTGATTTTTGCATAAAGCATAAACTTCTGTTAGTTTCTAGGTACTGGCAATATCTGTGTTGTACACTTCAGTGTTTGTTTTATAATAGACTTTTCACTGGAGTTAGTTTCTTGGAGTCTGTGAAAGTGGATCTGATTCTGTGAAAAAATAGATGTGTGATGCATAGTTCAGATATTCTTCACAAAAGCACTTTTTTTTAATACCAGCCCAAATCAGCAACAAGTCTCAAATTCTAAGAAGGTAAATCTGTGACGTGAATACTTCCTGGTTTCTTCATTTTTACGAAACTAGTATCAGGTGAATGTGAGAAGGAATTTATGCCCTAGCATTTAGTGATCTTAGATAGTCTCTTTTAATTAGAGTGCAATTTAAGATTTCAAAACCCTGGATAAAATTCTGAATGGTAGAGTTGTAAGCCTGTAGGAAGGGGTATATGTAAATAATGTAAATAATTTGTAAATAATTTGTAATATGTAAATAATTTAAAATGTGTGAGATAATATTTGTGTGAAAATCTTAAAAATATACATATTAAATATATTAAAATATATTTAATGGGAATAACTGAATTTTAAATTGTGATCAGTTTCCCCAAAATGATGACTGAGAGGCAGAGGTAGTCCAAAAACAGTTACTTCATTGTAATGTTAACCTCTTTATTTACATAGATGCTAATAAAAGCTGTAATTTTTTTTCCCATTCTTTAAGGTTTGTTGACTGGTGTTGTTGTGGACTCTGGAGATGGCGTAACTCATATTTGCCCAGTCTATGAAGGTTTCTCTCTTCCTCATCTCACCAGACGATTAGATATTGCTGGGAGGGATATCACTAGGTATCTTATTAAGGTAAATTGGAGAGAATCTTTACGGTTGAAGCTGATATCCAGGGTGGGTTGGTTCAAGTTAAAATCCCCTGATAGCATGAAAGCAGTATACACCTTTCTTGGTCTTATTAATTAATTGCTCTTGTATTTTCTTTGTTATTTCAATCTATATTATGTTTGTTCATCTAAATCWCATGTGATATGATTGATACTATTGAGAGACTTTTTTTTGGCAGTCCTGTAGGAAGGACTTTTTTCAATATTTGGGAAGGAAGAATTGAAAAATTCAGGGTTAGCTTTCTTGATCTATGAAGTGAAAATGAAATTGTGTTATGTCAGTTCTGCTCATCAGTTTTCAAAGAGACTTTTTACAGTGTTGAAATGATGTGATTCTCATTTACCTCATTGTTAAGTCAGACATTATAATTGACATTCTGGATSGACAAATTCTGTAGTTAAACTGTGGAATGCCTTGATATTCTGAACTGAAGTCTTAACCAAAAGAATTCTTATGTTTATCTTTCACTTCTCTTATACCGAAAGTTGTAGTGAAGGAAATGTTTCCAACTTGAAGTAACACTGCAGCTATCTTACTTGGTATTATTAGATACACTGTAACATCAGTGCCTATGTTTGTACAGACAGACTTAATACTAAATCTACTGTTACAAAAGGGAAGCAAATTTTTAAAGATAAAGGTATTTGAACGTGCTGGTCTACTGATAAAGAGAACTGRACTGTTCCTCACATTTATTTCTAATCTAATATGTCACTCTAGCTCCTCTTACTGCGAGGATATGCTTTCAACCATTCTGCTGATTTTGAGACTGTTCGTATGATCAAGGAAAAGCTATGTTATGTGGGATATAACATCGAACAGGAGCAGAAACTGGCATTAGAGACCACAGTACTAGTTGAATCCTACACGGTGAGTGTTTTGAAACAACTTTTCTTGTGTTGAATTTCATAGGTCTAAATTCAGGTAGCATTTAACTTTGCATCTCTTAAAATTTTTGAACAAATGCTCTTTTAAACCAATAATAGGAATCGTACTTGCAAGAAAATGTATTAGTGTATATCATCCCCGATCTCTGTAAATAATAACATGATAGAAAATTTTCTATCTTCTTTTTAATGGTACTAAATGACTTTTTGCAGTGGTGATAATTATCAACACTTTACAGCTTCCAACATTAGGAAACAATTTATGTCGGTTCCTCTTGGTTGAGTATCTAAATGGCTAAAAGTAGTTTTCTAAATGATGTTTTCTCCTCACTAGCTCCCAGATGGCAGGATTATCAAAGTCGGTGGAGAACGGTTTGAGGCACCAGAGGCTCTCTTCCAGCCTCACTTGATCAATGTAGAGGGGGTTGGTGTGGCTGAATTGCTGTTCAACACCATCCAGGCTGCTGACATTGATACAAGGTAAGAGTAGAACTCTTAAAAGTAGTCTGTCAGGGTATGGGGGTGATGTGAGAACAGCAGTCAAAAGAGTGTCTTTTGCTATAGGCCATAGCATGTGCACTGCTGAGAGCGTATCTGCTCAGACTGGGGTCATTCTGCGATGATTCCTGGAGCTTAACGAGCTCTCTAGGTGCTTGGCTATTTAGGTATGAACGAGCAAGGATGAAATTTTGGAAGCACCGTACTTTTGCTGCTGCATTCAAGAACACCTGAAGAAGCACGAGCAAGCATGCCAAACTAGTGCTAAAGCTTTTTTTGTGTAGTGACTGCCTGTTTCTTAGATTTGTAGTTATTCCCCTATACGTACAGGTACCTACTTGTACTGYAGAGTGTACTATACAACACTAGAAAGTCTATTTTCTTGGTCAGGTCTGAATTCTATAAGCACATTGTGCTATCTGGAGGGTCCACCATGTATCCTGGGCTGCCCTCACGACTGGAACGGGAACTTAAACAGCTCTACCTGGAACGAGTCCTGAAAGGAGATGTGGAAAAACTCTCTGTAAGTAGCCATTCACTGCTTTATTTGTGTGTGTATGGGGAGGGTTATCTTGAATCTCCACTAGAGGGAACCAAGTAGTCAGAAATGACAGGATGTGGATGGCCCTCCTCAGAGCTGGCAGGAACGATCTGCATCTCAGTTCTTCACAACCCTGCATTTCATATTGCTAATTTGTTTGTATATACTTGCAATAAAGACAAGTTCTAGTCCATGCTGATGGAAAGTGACTCCTGAAGGCCTAGGTCAGTTGAATGTAAAATGTGCTGTTCAATGTTGCTAATGAATTTTTGTGCCTTAGGAAGTCACCACTGAGGAAAAAATACTTCTTTTTGACAGTTTTGATTCATGCTGTGCATTTTAGTTGTGATGCTCAAAAATAAGCGACGAGAGTTCTCACATACCCTCAAGTGAAATAAATGTTCCTTTTTGATTAGTTACTGGGAAAGGCAGGCAACAGCCAAATGCATATCACAGAGGCAACATCACATTGTATGCTGTTTACTTTTCAAGGAGGGCATGCATAGAAAATCCTTTGCAATGGAATTTCTGATGTTGAACTGAGCTTCTGCAGTTTTTAATACAGTACTATCTAAAGATATTTTCTAGCTATTTGGAATGACTTGATGTTAACTGTGCAGAATGTTTGTCCAGAACAGTAATATTTACCCATGGATTTGACTGTATTCCCTTCTGCTATTGAAATCAGAGCATCAAAGAGTTTAAAGGAATATTAATTAGTTAAGCTGGTCTAAATTGTATAGGTTTAGAATCTGTTCCATCTGCCTTTCTAAAACTTAGTATAATTCTAGAATATTTTATGATTTGATGATCTGGAAACTTGTGATAAATTTAGCCATCAAAGCTTAGTTAGTATTTCTTTACTCTGTTCATGAAATGCAAATATATGGTCTTTAATTTAGTATTCTGACCCCTGGGTTTTTTTCTGTGTGGATACACCGAAGATATAATTTTGGGGAAAGTGTCAATAGCTGTCTCTAATTTTCAGTGCAAAGTAGTTATTTTACTTGGTTGCGCAAGTTGGAAACTCATGCAGAGTGCCCTGTGCTAGCATTTCAGGCTTGTAGTTGCGTTCTTCTCACTAAACAATTTCCATTTCATTCTTCYGGTGGAAAGCACAGTTTTGTTTTCCATGGCTTTATTTCAAGAATCCTCCTAATGATTTCTTTTCTTTTCTTAGAAATTTAAGATCCGAATTGAAGATCCACCTCGCCGAAAGCACATGGTGTTTCTGGGTGGCGCGGTTCTAGCAGACATCATGAAAGACAAAGACAACTTCTGGATGACCCGACAAGAATACCAAGAAAAAGGAGTGCGTGTGCTGGAGAAGCTTGGTGTGACTGTTCGATAAATCTCAAAGCTTGTTTCCATCACATGTCTAAGGCTTTTTTTCCTTTCATTGCCAATCTCTGAACTCACTCAGCTACATGCTATGGAAAGGCCTGCCTGGGGCCTTTGACCCAAAGGTCAGGTTTTGTTCTGGTTTCTTGGGGTAGCTTTTGTTAAATGTTCCTTAATGTGGCTAAATTTGACTATTAAATTTGACCACTTCCCTGCAAACAAAACAGAGCAAGAGCAGCCTGTCTACTTCATTGTTCCTTCCCAGTAGGCAATTGGACAGTTCTGGTAGGCTTTTTCTTCTGGGTTTATTGCTGTACTACTGCTAGCTTTTGTCTCTAGTTCACAAGAGGTTGTGTGCCTTTCTTTAGCATAAGAAAACCTTAAAACAGAAGCTTTTGCCATTGGGTCATTGTGGTGGTTATCTTTGCATCTTTTTGCCTCTCTCTACCTTACAAATTTTTTCTTTCCTGCAATTAGGAATTTTGATTAAACATAGTTAGAGWCTAGTTTTACTAGCTGGAGTGGCTTTAACACGCGGTTTCAATGTAATGTGGTTCCATATGCACTGCTGGCTAAACTGGCTTCTGAGAAGGTTTATCAGAATTCTTAAAGGTGATGGGACTTTCATACTGTATTTCTCTAGTTGGGCATGTACACAGTTGCCACAAACTGAGAAACATCCGATATTCTGGCAGATGTAAATTTGTGGCCTTAGGTATCCTTTTTGGAGGAAGGAGACAGAGGTTTGCGCTGCGTTGCTTTTCTGCTAACGGACAGTTGGGGGTCAGTCTGACCATAAACGCGCCCTTTTTTAGCTAAATTTTGGTACCTACCATGTTGTCTTGGCATAGGRAACAATAATGTTACATTAACTATTCCATAATTATTGGGCTTCAAGCCTTGGTTGAGAAACTTTAAATATACTGGGACAGGAGCCTCTTAACTTCTGAAAAGATTTTAATACTTTCAAAAATGCTTGTGAAAACTGTAATTACAGATACTAAAATCCCCCAAACTAAGTTTTAAGTCTGATGTTTTAAGTGCTTGTATGTACATCAGAAGCACTTCTATTAAACTTTACAAGTATATTAACCTAGTGCCAAGTAGTTATTGCAAATGAATATTTCACTGACCAGTGTTTATTACAGCAAGCGGATATTTATAAACAACCACTGGCAGTAGGTTTTAAAGAATGACCTATATTTGTTGCAGTTAAAAATAACATTGGAATATGAGATGTTGGTTGGTAAATATCCACAGTTCATTCTGTCCAGTCTTGATTTTTGATACTTTAACATAGAATGAGGAAGGAAGTAAAAACCAGTGATGAAAATGCTGTTTCCAGAAAGAACATTAAAGCTGAGTTGTACTGAAAAATAGAAGTTGTCATTAGTAATTATCAGCCGTCTTCTCTGAATATAGTTGCCTGGGTGGCTTTTTTTATTTTATTTTATTGGTTTTTTTTTTTTTTTAAGTGCAAGCATACTGGTAACTACCTTTGCAATAAAACCTGCCTTACGTAAAGCGTAGCAAAAACAATGCTTGCATTTGAATGCTAGTTAAACTTGGTTCTATTTTGCTTTTCATGGAAATATTGTATCACTTCTGATTGGTCTTCCAAGCCCACCATGACATTAAGGAAATTAAGATCTGCTTTTGACTTATGAACCTTGGAATGTATGAGGTATGCATTCATACACTTGCCATTTGTCTACATCTTTACATTAATAATTGACCCCAGGAACGTGGAAATATCAGCCTCCATTGAATTGTAAAAACTTGCTTGCTTTCTAAATAGAGGAGACAGCTTCCTTTTGGCTGAGAGAATTAAACAGGCAGAAACCACGTCTTCATTTCTTTTTTAACAAGACAGTTGCTATAGTATTGCTAGTAATGACCATTTAATTATAGGTGGGTGGGGTTTTTTGCAGCTATATTTACTCTTAACTTGAACAATATGAATTTACAGGCATGCCGGTCATGCCTCAGTGCATGCACTTAAACAGTTAATAGATTTTTGGGGACATGAATGTAAGGGTACTCTGAATTCCTGTAGTCTTCTGAACATTTAATATACGAGATTTAGAAATGCTGTGAGCTTGCTTTAGAGCTATGGCTTCTCATGTGACTGTCTCTGGGCTTTTTGGACAGTGTTGAGAATCAYGGAAATAAACCAAAGAATGACCTAAAAATGACTTTTTTGAATGACAATCTGTCATCTGATTTTTCAAATCTAGACGACCCTGCATTTTTTCTAAACCATGTTCTCCCCTCTTCACTGGCTTCAGTTAGGTGTGTGCCTGTTTGAGCACGTCTTGAGGTTTTGGAATTTGGCCTTTATGCTTAGAGTACTTCACAGCACCATGAGTAATAGATGCCACTCAATTGTGCAGTAACTTGAGTTTCCATGGAAACCATATGTGTGTGTATATATATATTAAAAAAAAGCCTAGCATTTTAAATTATTGCTATCCTGGATTCAGAAGAATGCATACTTAATCCAAACGCTGAATGGGGTGTTCTAGTTGTGCTCAGTGTGGTTCTGCGTGTGTGTGCGTATTTGCACACGTGTGTGTGTGTTCTCTCAGCTGACAACTTCAATATTGCTATGAAAGCAGTTCGGTTTTAACCTTTTTTTTTTTTTTGAAGACCAAATAACTTGAGTTGTAATTGCGATATGCTCCTCTTGAAATAGAATAGAAGATGCCTCATCAGTTGTAAGTTTTGGGGAATATCCTGTTTTCAATGTTAAGCTGCTTCAAACCTCCCCCGCCCCCACAGTGTTCTAGGATGTTAACCGATGTAACACAATGGCTTTTTTATACATTTCTGAAATATGTTAACACACAACACTGGTTGAGACCATGAATGGAAATAAACATCTATTTAAATTGACAGGTCTTTTCAATATAAAAAAATAAAATCAGATTTTTTCAAAGTAGATTATGTTTGCCTCGTTTCCTTTGGGAAATCAGTTCTGTCAGTTTTTCTCTAACTTAACTTTCATCACAGAACTATCAAGAACTGCTTATGATGAGGAAATCTGACATGACAGAATAACAACATTCCCCATAGATTGCTGTCATAGAGTGAAAAAGTGCCCAAACTCCATTCTGTAGCCATGATTCTCCTCCTTTCATCCTAGTTTCTTTTAAACTAAACAAAACAAAACAAAAAAACTTGTCTCCAAGTCTTTTCTAGTTCAAGCTCTGTGCTTGATACTGCAAAGTGCTACAAGCCCTCAATGTAGGTTGACCTCAGCATCACAGGCTGAGCTTGTAAGTCACGTAATGATGCTCTATCTTGGAAAAATCTCCTTTGCATGTAGCATCCTATTGCACACAGCACTGGTGTAGTAAGACCATAATGCTACTTCACCTGCTTCCCTCATTTTTAACTTATGGAAGAACCATGCCAGGTGTTAACATGCACCTTTTAGAAAGGTGCGCTGGTTTGAAGCAGCTCTTGCAGCTGAAACTTCACATTCATAATTCTCCCTTGCATTGCAGATTAGCAGCTGGCTCACTACTTGTGATGTGTTTATTTGGCTTTGGAACAGGCTTAGCCAGCCCCTTCCTCCCAGCACGCTGTACATGCTGCTCCTTATGCGTGTTCCCCAGTAGGATAATTGCTCCGGTTTTCCTAGAATGAACCGATAYATGCGTGCTCCGGGTGCATGTCTCGAGGGCTAGGTCAAACATGTGCCATGATAGATACAGATGCTTGTAGACAGGATTTTAATAGCAAAAAAAACCTCCTCCCCCCCCCCCAAAAAAAAAAAAATCCTTTTTCTACCACCATGCATTCTTGGGAGACAGGAAGAAGATYGGGCTTTGCACAGTAACGACACACGCTTTTTTCTTTTTTTCCTTTGGCTCAATTTGCCTGACATGGCTTTTGTGGGGAAAGGACTAAACAGCTCAGTCAATATTCGCTAGTCAACTTTTTCAATAGTGATTCCCTGCCTGTAGGCACTTCATCTACTTTACACAAATAAAGTTCATTAGCTGCTTCAATACTCTGAAAAATCAAGGATTTTTTTGTTTTGTTTTTAATTCAAATATGCCCTCACCCGTGTTCTAGCAAGCAGAACTATTAGCTAAAATATGTTCCAGACTTTTTCAGCAAGTGTTAAAATCTGAACTGAATAATTTTATTCAAGCCTCATCATATGCAGAAATACTTGCTTGTTTCTAATGGGTTAATCTGTTATCTTGGTGGTGGAAGTCATGTGATTTTTGTTATAGATCTCAAAAAAAAAAAAACTTTCTGTCTTTCTTTTGGAGTAAATTGCTAGTTTTGCTTATTACCTTCGCTGCATTATAACATTAAGGTCAGYGTTAAGCTTACCTTTCCACAACCTGTTGTGACAGCCCATGGTCCCAGCTGAAAACTGCACAACAACAAGCTTGTAACGCACGTCTGCCTGTCAGTCTGACAGCTGGAGAGGGGTTTGTTACCTGCGGTGTATCCGATGCTGAGCTCTCGAATGGCGGTGGTGTTGACGAAGGAAAGAGAAGTTCAGGGAGGAGCCTTACGAATGATTCTCATTTTTTTCCCCCCTTTCAAAGGAATCCTAAAAGCTGAAGATTAGGGAAACAGTTTCTATTCTGGGCTATGAGTAATGTGCGCTAAGGATCTTTTAACAGAAATTTAGGATGATGCTATGGGGCATCTTCCAACCACAGAATTGGTGCTCCTTCCCCTTTGTTTTTCTTTTTTTTTTTTCTTTTTAATCTCTGTTCCCCAAAGCCTAGGAATGGTAATTAAATTGTAGCTGCAGGAATAATGACAGATATGGGCCCCTTGCCTACACCTTTTCATCACCGCACCCATCTCCCATCTGGCTTTTGTTTGCCCTAAAGCTTAAGTGGTTTCAAAATCCTCCTCTTGCACTCATCTTCTCACCATGTGCCCATTTGAAATCTCTCCAGATATTTTAATGAATTAATTAATTGCCAGTTGCTGACCTCAACACAAGTGCATTCTGTAAGTCCTGACTTGTGTCAGGCACTTTCTTAGCACAGCAGCGCTTCTGGGGGTGATTCCTAACCTCTCCCTCCGTGCTGTCTGATGACTTTGCTTTCTAAACCAGTCCATGTAGCCYAGGCGCTGGCTTTTGCAGCTGAAACAGGAAGGACAAGGGTGGTGGTAAAGACATGGAGCGCAGCGTTCGGGGAAGTGCCCAACCACAAAATCTGGGGGATCTTTTAGGGTTTTCCCGTTGTAGTGGGTGTCGACGTTACTTGGAACTGCCATGTGGCAAAGTCCAGTAAAAGCTGGTGGGACTTATATTAGCGCTGGGTAGTGCCAATATAGCTGGCGTGCTGGTAGCTTGTCCTCTGCAAGAAAGTCTTCCTGTAAATGGGGTGAGAAGAGCTTCTGGTAGTCTTACAGGAACAGTGTTACCTGGAGCCTTTGAAACACGGTCAGTGCTGGAACCCATGCACCACGGGGGAACAAAATGCTCTATGAGAATTGCTCGTTACCTAATTACACAGGAACTTCCAGCACCGCAGGGTGGACAACTAATTAAATTGTTACCCGGTTTTAAAATGGCATCTAAGGATGTCGCGTCCGTGTGGCTCTTCCTTGGCGTGCTCCTTGCGAGGCAGTCGAGGCAGTTCAGTGGGAAGGCGGCTCTGCACGCCCGGGCGCTCCGAGCTCCCTGGGGGTCTGCTGAGCRCGGGAACACGCTCCTAGGAGAGGAGACTTTGCCTGCAGGCACGTAACCTGGGTATTCCTCGTGGCAAAGAGGCRACCCAAAATTGAGGAGGATTCACTCGCTCCTGGTTCCCCGGGAAGGCAGCWGATGCTGGCCCTGTTTGCCTTCGGTGGGCTAAGGGTGATGTTGATGTTCAGCAGCTTGCTTTTAAAGAGAATATATCTGGAGCGCGTATCCCTTGGTGTGAACGTGAGGGGCTGGGGAAAGGCCTTGGATCGACGCTGTTTTGGGGCATTCCAGTACCACCGAGGAGCGGCACCGCCTGTGGAAAAACCCAAAGCATTTTCCCTGATGAGATAAGGTCCTCTGCTTTTGTAAGGRCCCTTTCTAATAAGGTCCTCGGCTTTTTGTAACCCGCCAGCGAACAGCACCCTAGGCTCTAATTTCGTTTTCCAGCACGACCGTGTAGCTTTACGCTGGAGATGGCTGGCTCCGACTTTCCCCGCAGCCACGGTGCCCCGGCGGATTTCTGCTGYAAAAGGTGGGTACGAACTTGGGAGGTAGGTTTGTGCCTTGTGAAACAGGCTGCTTTCTATTCCTGGAGGCTTTGCTAAGGAGCGGAGCGGCTCAGGAGGAAATGACTCCTCTTTCTTCTCTTTCCTCCTCCCTTCCCCCTTGCGTTGTAGCCCGGTTGTTGCTTTCAGGAATACGCGTGGCCTGTTTTCTTCAGGCTGTTGGCTCATCTGGTAAAATAATTAGCTGTTAGGCAGACAGAGGGAAAGGATCACATCTGCACGAGGCAGGAAGACTGGGACAGCAGAAGGGGGGGGAAATACCCCCGCTCGAATCGCAGCTGCCCACCATGCACAGTAAGGGAGCTTGCCAAGAATATCCAAAYTGATTGAGGGAGAAAAGCTGAGGAAACCGTTTAACCCCAGCCTGCTCGGATGCGCGATGGTACCACTAGAGACTGCTCCCGCTTTAGGCCAAGAGTTGGCTGATTCAAGCCGTGCGATTCCCCAGCCATCCTTCATCTCCCYGCGCCTTTTGCAAGGGGAGCGCGAAAGCGAGCTCTCCGAGGGCGCCCCGAGGAAGGAAGGAAGGAAATCCTGGAGGAAAGACAAAAAAAGAGCCTTGAGGAAGCGGGCGAGATGGGCACGACTCGGTGGGGGCAAAAAAAAAAAAGGCAAAATTAAAAAAGGAAATGCTGCAGGGATCTGTTGGAGTTCCAGCTAACATTAGAGAAAAGCCCTCTGAGAGCGAGGCCGTCCTCGGGCAGCGGCAGGCACGAGCAGGCTCACGTTGCCGTACCTTCAGGGCAGCTCGTCGTGTTTGAAGGGCTGCGCTGGGCCGGAGCAGCCCGAACGTAGCCAGAGGCCACAGGAGACAGGCCACAGGTCTTTCGCCTGTCGTGGTGGGGTTTGAATAGTCTTTATGTGCAGAAGCAGCTTTGCGAAATCTTAGGCTCCCGGTTTCCGACCCCGACGACTTGGCATGTGTCGACCGCGATGAATAGCTCAAGCTGCAGCCGCGGCCGGCCGGGAGCTGCCCGGGAACTGTGCAAAGCCCCCGGCCCGGAGGAGCAGCCGGGCGCGGGAGGCTCCCTCGGTCTTCAGCGCTCGGCCGAAGCCACCGCGCTTTAGCTGCTCCTAATCAACCTCCGGCTCCATCCGCCAGAGTGGCTTGCAGGTGGAGCTGTGGGTTATCTGCTAGGTGCCTGCGAGYGCCCTGGTTCACCGACGTGGGAGGAGCTGCCGAAAGCTGGTGTTTACCGCCGCGATCGGGGTCCCCATCCCACTAGGCAACGTGCAACCACGGGCGTCTCGGCCTGGAAGCTCGTACGGTCGAGCCAGATGAGACTAAAGGGTCAAAAAGGAAGGGACCCCTCTTCGTACGCGTTTAGCCCACAGCAAAATCAAGGCAAAGCGGCTTGGCTTTATCGGCTGTAAAAGGGCTCCTGGTTCAGGGGCCGTCGCGAGCAGACCTCTGCCGCCCGCTCGCGCACCCAAGGCAAGCTGCTGGAACCCAGCCAGGGCGCCGCGGCGCTCCTCTCCGACACGAAAGGGCGTTTTGAGGCCAACTTCTTTTTAAAAGAGCTGTTGTGCAAACTATGGCTTACACGAAGCTGAGCAATGTGTAAGCCCGAAACTGCCAAAGCAGGCAAYGGTTCCCTAAGCTGGACTCAAACCTGCGAAGGAACGCAGGACGGGTCCCAGCGACTGCCGCTCAGCGACTCCAGCAGGAGCCTGTCTGCAGCCCTCGGCCGCCGGGACCCACACCTGAGCGGCATCTGCTCCTAGCAGCAGGCTCCCCYGAGCCATGGCTTTGGTTCAGATACCGGCATGAAAAGATGCACATTTCTTCTGGAATCAGGGCTGCTTTCCACTGCCGTTTGGGAAATCCCCTGTGTAACTACCGGCAAGTTTGTGCTGCTTAGTTTGGTRAAGCCAAAGCCAACCAGGCCTTCGTTAGCCAGCGGTGGGCGTTACAGGCGATCCTATTTCAGAGGCTTGTGGAGCTGATGTGTCGTTATCCAGATGTGCTAATTTATGAAGTCCGTGGGCTGTGCCCTTCGGGTTGCAGCAAGACTCGGACATCTTAAGCCTTTTGGAGCCCGGGGACCTTTCTCATTGTGCAAGAACCTAGGGAAAAACTTCTTGCAATCATCGACTTTCCAGCGACTGTAATTTAATTTCATAGCTGGAAAGATACTCCTAGTAGTGAGAGATGTTAGGCACCCAGAGTGGAAAATGGTCATCGTAGCTTGTGCTCACATCCCCAGCAGGACCAGCTTCTTAGACATCGCGCCGTGCCGTAGCTTTGCGACCGCTTCCTGCAGGACCGTGGCCGTAGACCGAGCTCTGATGGTGCCAGCTCTTAGGGAYGTCGGGGTGGGAGCGGGTTTGCGAGGACAGACCCTTCGGGGAGGCGGCTTTGCTGCGGGCCCTTTTCCTCACGGATGGTATCGCACCGGTGCCTTTGCACGTCCTCGGTGGGAAATTCAGCCTAATAGTTGAAAGACTCCACTGGGAAGCCAGCAAGCTGCCAGGAACGAGAGACCAGCACCCCAGGCGCTGTCCCTGCCAGCTTTGGGTTTGAAGTCGAAGCGCCTTACTCCTCCTTGAACCCCTTTGTGGTCTCCCAGCTGGTTTGAGAAGGTCCAAGCAGAGCTGCCGGTGGGATGCTCTCGCGCACAAAGTGGCTCCAAGGTCAAGCCCAGCTCCTCAAAGAGCGACCTGGGGAGCTGGGGCACCGGGGAGGGTAACAAACCCCATTTCTGGGCTTCCCCCGTCWCCCCGGGAGCGTGGGGCCCCCGAAAGGAGAGCAGCTGGTGTCGCTGCTCATACTTCACATCCGGACGGAGCGGCTGTCCTGCGCCCGCGTTCGGCCCGGCTTTCTCAGCTACGAGAGGTTCTCTGAAACAAGCTCAAAACCCCGGCGGTTTGCCCCGCTCAGACACGGTTCTCAGCACCTGGGATGAAACCGGCAGCGTGCGGCTCCTTCGGGCTGCRCGCACGAAGGAAAGAAAAGCTCTTTCCTTCGCGTCTCGGCCAGCACTTCTGCAGAACGCGGGCRCAGGTTGCACTTGCCAACTCGGCTTTCATCAGCGCTGCCAGGAGCCCGGAGCGCCGGGACCTCACCGGCGTCCGGCTGCTCCGGACCGGGCTTCTCCGGGCGGGAACGGCGCGGGGACGGCAATGCTGCGGCACGCGCCAGGAGCGCCCGAGCGCCGGGATGCTGGAGCTGGACGTAACCAGCYGCTGCTTCTCCAAAAAAAGAAACCCACCCGCCCGCCCCGGATTTGCCAGGCGGGTTTCGCTTCCCCTCCGCCTTTTCCCCGTCGGCAAATAATGACGTCGACGGCGTCGTTTCGATATGATGTATTTATATTTACATGGTACATTTTTTAAAGCAATAGCTACACTGATCATACATATTAGAAACAATAAAAAAAGAAGTTAAGAACTAAAATGTACATCATACACTTGTATATATATATTTTTTTTTACACGGAGGTAAAAAGGCTTATAAAAATCAATACAACAGGGTTTTAACTTTTAGTATATAGATACAATAATGATGAGGCTTCAGGCACTTTAATTTGTTAATGTGAGCAATAGCTTGAAAAAAATTTCCCACAACAGAAAAAAAAAAAAATTTGGTTAATGTTTTGTTACCACAGATACAAAAATAAAATCTGAATAATTTCTCTCAAATGATTGATGTCAGTATTGCAAAGCTGACTGGGAGACCGCTACACACTGTTCAGCAGCAGTGTGGAAAGTAAGGAGAAATATTTACAGAAAACACCCATTTCTAGCATTGTGCCCTTACACCACTGCCTTCACAAACCAAATAACACACGCAGCAAAATCTACAAGTAATACAAAAACCCCAGAGGAGAAGAAGGAGGAAAAAAAAAAAGAGGGCTTTAAAAATTTTTTTATTTTCAGACATACAGAAAGGCTTGGAGTATGTCTACTTTACTTAAATAAATAGGGGCACTTCAGGACTGGACAAAAAGCTGCAAGATCTTTTTGTAGTGTTGTGCTTTATAGAGAGAAGATCTTACAGATATTTGTTTATATGAAACAACTTTGAGAACAGAAGTAAAAGGAAAAGGTTGTTCCACTATAGTTCTTTTGAGGCTGGCTTGATGTTTACTAGACACCATTGAGAGATTTGTCAACTGCTATTAGGCACAAAATATTTATATTCCATTCGGTAAACCCAGACATATCACCAAGAGTGTAACACTCCATCCCTTTTCCATTAGCATTTCTTTTTTTTTCCCTTCCCAACCAAAAAACCCCCAGTGACTGCTACAAATTAAGCCTACCAAACTCTATGGGGTGTAAGCAYGTTGCATACTTAAATCACGGTTTACTAAAAAGCTGTGATTAACTCTCAGAGGAACTGTCGGGACGTTCCACCGAGAACGATGGCAAGCATTCCTTACACTTATTTGGCGAAAAAAAAAAAAAAAGGAAGAAAAAAGAAAGAAACCCAAAAAACCTCTCTTTTAAGACTGATGTCAATGTGCAATAGAGGGAGGGAAAGGACATGCACCCACTGGCAATTTACTGCAGAAAGAAATTATGGCAGGAACAGCAGTGCCAGCTTGGACAAGCCAATCCCTAGCTGCCTCAAAGGATTCAGATTGTACTATGCTAGTTAGAGCTCACTGCGCTAAATCATTTTTTTTAATAAAAATTATTTGGCTATTCCTTGTAATATATTAGAAAAATACTCTTTTTCCAGCTAATTACAAGCCTTGTACACAAGACGACATGACATTAAAAAAAAGAAAAATTAAAGTATTTTTATCCCGCTGTATGCACCTTAGGCATCCACTTGATAAAGCTGGGTGGTGAACTGGGGAGGGGGAAGCGAGGGCAACACTTTGCTCTGGTTCCTGCGAAGACTCRTGCTTAATCCAACGCGCAGGATCACAGAAACGGTGGTTACACATGCAAGAAGTTGGGACGCACGTAGGCATCTGGAGGACTGGGACTGTAAATCAGGGAATTAAAGTGGTGGTGAACATCCTGGCTTTCCATTTAAAATACCTGCTCAGAAATGCTAAATGTAGCTCCTGCTGCGAATGCGCTACGTTCTCACGCTCGYGTGCTACACACACGACATACATAAACAAACTCTTTTTTCCTGACAACCCACCACTTAATGCAGCATTTCCCCAGAACTGCCAYGGATTATAACAGTGCTCTTGAGGTTGCATTGGTAAATCACTCCTCGCATCATGACGATGTCACCCCTCTACCATCTTAGTGTTTTATTCTCAAATCATTACATGGCTGCCTAATGAAGACGTTCCCCTCTTTTTGGCAGAACTCTGGAGATACAGATTTTTTTTCAATGGTATTTAGGGAAAAACACCCTAAAACTTACGTTTCCCTTTCAAGTAGTGGTCTGAAATGATTACAGGTAAGGAGAACTACCAGGTTCTCAATGGTTACGTGACTACGGTAACTGAGCCCTGCTTTCTGTTTAAGAACAGAGCAATAATTTAAGATGTTTGCTGAAGGAAATGACGATGGACTCTAAGAGAAAAACTGCAGCTTAGGTGGCTATTCTGGCTTGAAAACAGGACAAAAAAAAAGAAAGGGGGGGGAGAAGAAAACCGGTGACAGAAATACTGTGTTGTGGTACAAGTTTGTTACTAGCACGCCTTCTATACACACAGTAACTTGACTGCAAGTTACACTATCTTCCAAGCGCGATTTCGTTCTGCGACACCACCCCGCTTCTAGAGATGCCGAGCTCGCTGACACAGCGATGGTGCTGCTCAAGCAGAGGCAAGACGGACACCACCTGGAGATGTTCTACAATCCACCACCATTGCAAGCAGTTCTTTCCTCAAACTCATTTTAACTGGAAAAAAAATAATAATATAAACATGTACATGACAGTCTGTTTGATTACAGAGTAATAATACAAAAGTCTATGCTGTAGATTAGTTAGTTAGAACACTTGATGAGCAAATCAATGCAGTGTGAGCCCCCGGCGACCAAAGGCAAAGTGATCCAAACCGGTGGTTTCTGGATGCTGTTGGGCACAGTGGCTGCATCAAAGTAAGTGATCTCGATGCTCCCAAACCAACGTGTTCCTTGAACTACAGGAAAAACATAAYGCTTGCAACTCATCCGTAGTCATCCAGCAGCTTTGTGTTTTCCACCACAGCACCTGCACATGACCCCACAGTGGTAACAAGCCCGAAGCGGCAAGTAACAGCACATACATGGAGCGATGAAAGACAAGGCGATAAGGGCCATCCACCGGAGGCAAAACATTTCATCACTGGTGTCACACGAGCAAGGATCCGTATAGTCTCCTTCTGGGTCGGACATACAGTGATAGAGCATAGTGTCCGCGCACCACATACAGCTCACTCGATGGATGCAAGTCTTGACGCGGTCCGGAGCATCCTGGCACTGGCCCCGTTTGTTCTCCTCGTGGTTGAACATGTCCCTGCAGTACACGCAGCGTGATCGCTCGCCATCCTCCTTCCGCCTGGCTTTGAATTTGACAGGTTGAGTCTTTATCACAGCACCCTTGATATCTTCACCCAGGTCAAAGTCTGAGTTGTCTATGTAGGGGTAAGTGTATTCGTGTTTGGAGGCCTCGCTTTTGGCAAAACGTACGTAGGAGTCCATGTCGTCAGGATCAAAGTTCTTTCCTCGCGCTGGGGCATGGCGATAGTCCTCATAGCCGGTCATCCAAATCTTTTCCCGAGGATTGATGCGCACGATCTCCTCATCGTCATCTGGGAAGTTGACGTGCCGATAGGACCGCGGTACTGACTGTGGAAGCGGGGTGGCGGGGGAAAGGAGGGAGAAAACAGACAACCAGTTATTACATTGGAGATATATGACACTTTTTCATCACCTTCTCCTCAGTATTTTTAAAACTGCTTAATAAAAAAGCCAATATTTAACGGTTTTGTCCTTTTTTGTTTGTATTCACTTTATTTTGCTGCGACTAAGAAAACTAGTGAATCAGTGCAACTTCACCGAGTGCCTCACTTTCTGCAGTAGCAGGGTAAAAGTTCTGCTCTTCCCCATATTTCAAYTTTCTGAAAGAAAATGGTCCCAGAGCTATAGTCACCACCCAGGTACAAGGTAGTCACCAATTCCTGGGCACCATCACCAAGCTCCAGTCTTTGGCTCAAGAAGGCATGCGCCTACCACAGAGCTACGACAGCCTGCTGGCAAGTAGTACAAGGTAACATTAAATCCCAGCGTAAACTTTTATTTATTTTTTCAATAACTAGAAGCCTTTTAAAGCTAACAGAGAAGGAGCAGGGGAGGAAGGCAGGGGATCTTCTGAAGGATGTCGTGGGGACAAAGCTTTCACAGCCTGAGCTACGACGGACGCAGCCCTTCCAGTGGTAAGAGCAAAAAGAAAGCTTACTTGTTCGAGATGGTAGTGGTCAGAGCTATAATGGTCGTGAAGGTGGCTACGAGTGCAAATTCTTCGATGTTCGCAGGATGTCGGAGAAGCCAGCGTTCGCACAGGCTGTTCCCTTTTCTGGGAGGAGTTCGAGGAACTATCTGTAGCATACTGTTTTCAATGGAAAGGGGAAAAAAAATTGTCACACCTGCAGCTGTTATCGCACACGGCGTTAAAAGAGATGTTTTGCCACTCACTGACTTCGCACACACCTGCAATATTGGCAAYACCTCAGAGCAAGCAGCTTCGTAAAGCTTCCCATAAAATTCTTGAAAGAGGCAGATCTGTTGCCAGGCCATAAAAACCGTTGCCACACACATGGAAAAATAAAATACGGCATAGCTAGCCAGTGACATATGCGCTCACACCACTTGCATTCGCCTGGCACGGTATTTGCTGTCCTGGGCACTGCAGGCAGGCGARCGTTCACACTGGATGCTACATCCAAACAGCGAAGTTAAACTCCTTAAAATGATGCAATCATGTCAGCCGTGCGGGCACGCTCAGGCAGAATCCACTAGTCACCCAGGCTGAAAAAACTCTGCTAATTTTATTAACCTGCAGGCGTCCCACTAAGTCAAAAAYGTCTTCTCATGCTCTTCTCCAAACACTCGCTGAATTCCAATTCATCACAAGCTACTTAAACATCCAACTTTCCTTTAAAGCTTACTTTTTTTTTCTTCTTGCTTGGTCACTAATCTCTAACGTGCAATGTGTGTTACTTCTTGTCTTGTTATACATTCCTAGCTCACAGTCCTTATTTTCTTCAGGCGATTTAGTTATGTCATTACCCAAAAACAATCGCAAAAGGGTGAAATATCATGTAATAATATGCCACTGCCAGTACCTGCAGCCTCAAAATATATTTATTYCCCTTATTAGAATATTACTTTTACCCGAAAAACTTTCTCTCCTTGTCAAGAATGCAGTCTATAAGTATTATTTTCCAGTGAATTGCACCAGACAYGTCTTTTACCCCAAGAATGCAAGAGCTTTGCACGACTCCATCCAAAGGGAAGCACACCTCAACACCTTACAACCCGAAACACACGGCACTCAAAAGCGCTCAACTCCCACCTTATTTTGTCAAAAGCACATTTGCAGGATGATGTGAGATCAGGCTGGGTTAGCTGAAGAGCACAAGYGGCAGGATGACTGCAAACAGACTTTCCATGCATGCGTTTTCTCTGACCAAGGCTAAGCACTCAAGAAGCAGAACACCTCTTAAGACAGACGTGAACGCCACCGACGAAGTGTAAATGGCACTGGCATTYGGACCTTTGGGTTTCACCAACCCAGCCTTCATAACTTGTTAGACATAAGCATTTCACATCCTGAGTTTAAACACTTTTCAACTAACCCTTGTGCCTGTAACTTCAGTTCTTACAGTATCTAGCACATTTTGGGAACATTTCAAAATAAAAGTGCAGTATTTCTGCAAGAGGTAATTGGCAGAAGTGGCTGCAGCGATTTTCRTCTTGCTCGATCCTGAGGTGCACAGCTTGCTTCCCCACCTCGCTCTCCTCCAGACCCGGCAGGGCGACCAAGCCCTYTCCCCCACGTGCGTCGGCACAGCTACGAAACCTGTTTGCAGCATACCAGAGAGGCTGCAGCCCGGGCCTCCGCTTTAACCTTATTAAAAATGGCTTCATTTACACATTCAATGTCCTCAGATTAGCRGGGCGCCTTGCCAACACAAACACTTCTGCGAGCGCCCAGGAAGGCAGAAGGAAAGCTGTCCAAGACCAGGTCTCTGTTTGCTCTGCTGTAAACTAGTTAAMGCTGCCTCCTGGTCCATAACGCTAAAAGCAACTGGTTGAAAAATCAAGTCTCTGCGGGGACACCTYGCTGACTGAGAGCTGAGACGAGCACGGCTATTTCCCAGCAGGGTTCATCATCAAAGCTTCAAGCTTCTGTAGGAGACAACAGATGGCTYGCACTGCATGGGAATGAGTGGTTGAAAGACTGGAATAGAAAAGGATGGAAACGCCCCCTCTTTCCAAACAGCAAGTTACCACCGGATCCCCCGGACCTACACCTCTGGTGGGCAACCTATGCAGAAATGATCTGTGCAGAGGGTGAACAGGGAGGCGACAAGGTTTTCTGATGCGACCGAGTTATTCACAGCAGGAATAAATGAAAGCTGGCCCTAAAATTTGCTCAAGAAYCTCATGATGCTGCGGAAATGGATGGTAAAATAATAATAATAATAAYCAGCACAGTATGAAGTGAGGCAAGAGAGGAAAGCACCTYGATCTGACTCCTACAGYGATACACTCTGAGGCAGCTGCGGCAGATCAGGGCAGCAGCAGCACCCCAGAGACCACCACCAAGGCACGGCACACCCCCGCGGTGCACCTCCGATCCCGACCACCGTCCGCACTTCTGTCCCCCTCTGCCCCGTCTCGGTGAGGACATTTCCACCGCGGCACAGCCCGCGGAGCAAGGGCCGGGACAACGAAAGGCACGCGGTGGCTTCTGGATGACTAAGCAGTCCGGGTCTCTCCAACCTGGGAAAGGGGTGATGGACGGGAGCAAAGAGAGGGAACCTACGGAGTCGGCAGAGCTGCGGGAATGTAGGAAGCGGTAATTCACGGTCCTTCAGAGCACAAGGACGCGGGGCGTTCAGCGAAGCGGGCTCAGAGGAGGTTCAAACAAACAGCAGGAAGCACTTTTGACAGAGCCCATGGTTAAAACATGGTTCAGAAAGCCGTACAGAAGTGCTCGGAAGAAAATAAGTGGCCGACGATCAAAGGCGCGATGCTCGGTCCCGGAAAAAGAGTCCTGTTCACAGCCCCGCAGAACGGTTGAGGTTGGAAGGGACCTCTGGAGATCACCCAGTCCAACCTCCCCGCTCAAGCAGGGTCACCTAGAGCACGTTAGACAGGGTTGCATCTCCCACACGACTATACAAAAATAATCCCCAAGTACCTCCGCAACGCCAACCCATAGGCTGCACCTGAGCCGGGATTTTCTACCCCCGGGGAGGACGGCGGTGCAGGGAGCCGTGGGAGGCTCGCTGCAGACCCCGCGAGTGCGGTACGCTCACCTGTGGGACTAAATCGAGAGCAAATATGGGCTCACGGGCAAGGCTGTGCTTCACTGGCGGGGAAAAATGTTCCAAACCACCACCCGTTGCAGAAGTACCGTCTTGCTATAACATTCCCAGATTTTTTGAGKAGAAACTACTTCAAACATGCCCAGTAGCCAGAAGAAGGAAACGAACCCAAACCTGAGGTTGCTGCAACAGCAAGTCCGCTACTGAAACCCGGTTTCAATATTAAATTGAGAATTTTGCCTGGCACATGCCTGAGCTTTTTCATTGCTACAGTGCTCACACAGTCTTGTGATTTCACTGCTGGGATAACAGAATCGTGAAACATGATCATTTTTTATAAAACCCATGCTACACATTTCCTTTTGCAAGTGAGCTATACATATCTAAGAGAGCACCTGTGCCGCTTTGAAAAAAAGCACTGCGTTTTGACACGCAAATGATTGCACTGTGACCATTAAAAAAAAAAAAAGTATCTCTCTTTCTTCCTCAGATTTTAAGAAGCGGCTCATAAAATTAGAAAACAAACAAACAAGCAAACTAGTCATTAGTACAGAAGATTACGTTAATCATTTACTGCAGTTTACCTCTCGTGGAAACGGATTTGCCACACCCGGACGGCTGCCTGATCGGGCGCCGAAGCCACGTTCTGAGATAAGCGTCGAGCACAGAAGCAGACGTGGAGAAGAAACCTTCGCCTGCCCCTCTTTCCCGGCGACTAACCTGGCCCCACCGCCCTGCCTCTGAGCGGSGGGGCTTCGCAAAGCTGGTCTCACCCGCACCGCGGCGCAGCACCCGGGGTGGCTACGAAACCCACGGGGAGCTCGTCCGGCGAGGACGAAGCAAGGCGCTCGGCGCGGAGCAGCCCGAGGGAAACGGCGGGGCTTGTGGCCCCCAGCCGGCTACAGCCTCGGGAAGTCTGCCATCAAGARAAACTGTGGGTCAAACAGGACGAGAACATTATTTCTTTTTTTCTCTCTCTTTCCCCCCCCCCCCTTTGGGATTTTGACGGTCGCACAAGGTGGGGAGGGAATAAAAGCATCGCGACGTTGAACAAGTCGTTTCACAAGTAATTGCCCTAACAGTAATCTAAAAGCTATGTTACTGTGGCCTTTCCGAAGGGCAAAGAAACTTCCACATTTGCAAAGAAATCGGTATAAAGTAAGAATCTCCCAGAAATCCCTCAGCTTCCTCTTGTAAGCACAAGTCTTCTCCTCCCCCCTYCAACTTTATTCTTTTTTAAGCCTAAAGACACACGTACCAGCACTTCTGCATTTCATGGAAATGGCAAGGGCAAAATTCCCAGCGTTTGTGTCAAAACACCTATTTCTCTGTTCAAGGAAATTAAAAAGGGAAACAGTTCACATTTTCACACTACCTCTAAGTATGCCCTGTATATTCAGGATAGCCCATTTGTCAAGGCCAGGTCATTTAAATATTGAAAGAAAAAAAATTCGTAGTGGAAAACCTTCATGACTTTAGACTTCTGTCTCCTGAACACAAGCTTTTAACTTGTCATTAAAAAATGAATCCATGAAAGAAAATGTTTTTGTCAGATTTGCCTGTTCTATGCCACTCAGAACCATCTTTACTACAGACAGTAATTTTCTTTAGGAAAGCAGCTTCCACAGACGCTRGAGACGCTTCGGCTCTGTCGTCCACTGAGGGCCACCAGAGCTGAATCCAGTTCCAGTCCCTAACAGAAAGCCTACAGAAAAGTTTCACGTTTG
Organism: Rhea americana; assembly: GCF_003343005.1. Lineage (NCBI taxonomy): Eukaryota > Metazoa > Chordata > Aves > Rheiformes > Rheidae > Rhea > Rhea americana. Next base: position 452,251 of record NW_028186375.1, on the reverse strand, counting down.
ATCGTATTCCAGTCCAGTTCAAAGACAGGCTGGCTGTACACAGCTCTGACAATAAGCACGGATTCAGATTTTCTAAGACCAGAAGAGGGCTGTAATTTCTCAAACGTTTGGACTGCTTCCTAGTCCCCATTTACACAAATATACCCAAATGAAGTGCAGAAGGCAAGCTAGTTTCCCTGCTATCTTAATTATTATTATTATTATTTTGATTTTTGTGGTTGTAACACACAGTGCCAGAAATATTCTGGTGGCCTCGCTGCCTTAAGTCAGCACAACTTAGGCAACGTTTGCAAGGACTCTGTGCACGAGATCATCGCTACTGAACTCACGTGAAACCTGCTTCAGGCATTACCGGTCAATTCTACGTGTGCCACAGACGTGACTTAATGACTCACTTGGAGCAGTAAGAAGAATACATGAGAATCAGACACGGGTAAATGCTGTGGCAAGCAGATGGATGTGCTAAGGAGGAAACCTCCGTTGAGCTCTGCTGCATATYGTAATAGTCTTAACTAATCGCCTGTGATCCAAGGCATCAGACATCTCCGCAACAGCAGGCAAAACCAAAAACACCTGCGAGTCAAAGCAGAGCAGTAGCAAGATGGTCTCCCGTCATGGACTTGCCAGAGACCAGAAGCTGTGAAGGTGTCCACCTGGCATTTTCTTCCCTTCCCTACCTTGCCTTTATTTCACCACTGGCTCAAAGCAAGAAGAAGTCTTTGCATCAGGTGCTTATATGAGAAAAGCACACCACCACACAGGAACCCCCTCCAAGACTACCAGCCCCAGGTGCTCCTCATCATMGCCCGGTTGGATTTCTCCATGCTGGGATGAACATGATGGCCYCAGCGGGAATGCAGACCTTGCTACATACCTGCAGTCTCCATCCAGATGTCGGCAAGCAAAACTTCTGGCAGTACCAGGCAAAGCAATGTGCAAAATTTGGGAGGTTTCCAGAGGGGAAGAAGCACACCAGGTCCTATTTAAATCCTGGGTCTTTGACATGCTTCTGGTCAGCAGAGCTACAGTCAGTTAGCCAAGTGCCAGYTCTTAATCCTAAGGTGTTAACAGGTAACTTAGCACACCTCGCGCTTCCGAGAAGCTTTTCTCGATATGGACACTAGGAAATGAAGGAATGAAGCTCTGCCTGGGGTGTTAAACGCTGCRCGTGCCGAGAGGACGGCGGGAGCTCGGGCTGCTTCTCGGCGCAGACGGGAACAGATGGCTCCACATTACCCACTCCTGAACCTCAGCGCTGCTACACAGATATTTCCAAGCAGGGGGAAATAAGATTAGGGGGGGAAAAAAAGCGCTAACAAAAACTAGATTAGCTGAGCTGAAAGAATTTGTGCAGCTAATCCATCATTAATATCTTTGCTGTGTACAAATTAAACTCTTTAGCCTCTAAATTCAGGGGCACGCTCCTCATGTATAATACACTTCATTACAGATAGAAGGACAAAAACAGTTAAACGTAGACTTCCCACAGCAGGCTGGTATGATATTTTAAGAATCAGTTAGGGGTCATTTATTCACACTGTTCTGACGGTCCACACTATTTTCGCTGGAATCCAGCACCAAAATAGAAGTCAACAGCTGATGCAAACTTTTAGCATACCCTCTTTACAGGCACTGCAAATATGTCAGGCTTTGCTTAAAAATGCAATGGTGCTTATTTATTTCGGGCTTTCTTTTCTGCAGATAGAGCCAGAGATGGATGAGGGAACGGCTTGCTACGATCGCTTCTGATGTAACTTTTGGAAAAATCTTTGCAAGATTTTGAGAGCAGAGTCCTGGCAAAGCACACTAAGGAGGAGAGGGCAGGGGAACGGGGGTATCGGAGTGCAGCCGACCACGCGCGGCGCCGCTCGGCACGCGTCCCTCTGGAGCTCCCCGCGCTCTTGCGTCCTGCCGAGCGGTTCTGCTCCGCTCCCGCCACGAGCCGCCGCGCGCCGGGTCCACCTTYGCCCCGCGCTTCTGGGTCAGCCCTGCCGCCGCGACGCAGACGCCTCGTCTCCCCGCTGGAAGCCACCCCGGGGGGCCCAGCGCCGTGCCCCCCTGCCAGAGCCCGCTGCGCAGCCCCGCTCCGCGCCGCGGGGCGATCCCCTGATCCCCCCGCGCCGCGGGGCGCCCCAGCCCGCCCCGGCGCTGTCGGCCGCACGCCCGGAAAGGTCTTCTGCTGCCCTCCAGGGCAAACGCTGCCTAATACCCGCTGCCTCTTTTCCAGGTTAGAGCATCGCAGCCCCAGCGCAGCGCGGCCGCGGAAGCGCGCCCAGCGCCCGCCTCCACCTGCGCTGGTGCAGGTGCCTTCGCGTCCCCATCTAAGGGCAAATCCGGCTCCTGCTCTTCTACTAGCCAAAAATTTTAGCTAGCCAGAGACCCGCTAGTCGCCCCGGGGGCAACAGCTCCTGCAGGCAGGGCACATTGGACACTTTGCTCTGAAAAAGGTGTTTTGACACCCTTTTTAGCCCAGACGTCTCCGGTAATCGAGTATTACCAGAAAGYAGGCGTTGGGTAGTTTGGAGAAGACCTGAATAAACACCAGGCTGGTTATACACAACCAAAAGTACTGAGGATGGTATAAAACCAAAAGAGCTGGCCACCATAAGATGCCACCATGTCGTTTAGTCATTTAAGCACAGGGAGAGGGGGGATTAGCTGTTAAAAACAGAGTAAACAACAACCACAAAAAACCCACTAACAAAATTGCCTTTTAACAGCTGGAGCAAGAGGAARGGGGCAAATCGAACATAAAACAACACCAAGCCGGCGCACAAATCGCAACCCTTACAAGTTCTGGCAAGYCACAGCTCCAAGGAAACTTCCATCGTAGCAGAAGATCGTATTTCAGTTTCCTGCAGGATATATCCCAATGCCGCTGCAGCACCGAACGTGTTTGTAGGTGGGAAGGGGATAAAGCCAGAAAAGACACTATAAAAACGGTCTTTAGAGAAAGGATTGTGACAAGAGAAATTGCTTGCTCCCGGCAAGGCAGTTCGACACATCCAAATCACTGCTATAATTAGCTACGCAGGAACTATGTGATGGTAAGACCCAAAAGAGCGCAATCTAGATATTACCTGCTTAATAATTTGTTACYGAATTACAGCTGCTCTTTGCCTTTCTTCACACGCACCCCAAACGACACAAGCTCTCCGTAGGCTGTTATTCGCAGGAAAGGGCTATTTCCCTGATTTGGACTACTGCAGCACAAAATCTCGTCGTTTCTTTTGGGTCTAGCCAGTGTTGTAAAGCAAACATTTTTTGTCCCCTCCGCAAAGTGCAGAGGGCTGTTTGTGAGTAAATACCGCTGAAGCATTGCTTTGGCGGTCCTGTCTTTGCGAAGGACTCAGAAATTCAAAGACTGCACGCAGTAAAACAGGCAAATACAGTTTGGGGTTTTTTTTAAAAAAAGAAGGTGTTCTTGTTTCAAAGCCCTAAACTGAAATAGCGCCAAAGCAAYCGAAGCTTTCTGTGCATTTGGGAATTGCGTTAAACTGCATATTCCTGCTCGCCTGGAACAAAAGCCTGCTTTACCCACCAGAAATGAATCTGAAAGCAGAAAATAAATTGTACAAGACCTCTGTTCCTCCCTCCTGTTTTTGCAAGAAAGCAAATAAAGCTTAATTTCTACCCCCTGGTTATCTCTGCTATCAGTTCATCTTAGTTCTTCAGGTCATTTACATCTCATGAATCTGTAATATATGTAGCAATAAACAAATTTGAAGTAATGTGTATATTCACAACTTTCACACCACAGTAATCTTCATAATTTATTCTGTCCACACAGCAAGCTGCGAGTGAATAAGGACAATTTATAGGCTGAAGTAGATCGTAATTATCCCTTCAATTTTGAAGAATTGAAGAAAATAGCAACTATCATCCCAGATCACACCAATCATACCTCTGTCTCAGCAACAACCTCATTCGATGGAAAGTATAGCTTGCTTGCATTGGCAGAAATGGCAAAAAAATAAACAGCTTAATTTCTGACGTAACCTAAAAGAAATAGGAGCTTCCAAAGGAAGAGAAGAAACTCAACGCTGTTAAAAACRTGACAACCACAGAACAACTTTCCAATCAACTTTCCCTACTGAAAGATCTCTGTGCGTTGTTAACCAATCCCACTGACTGACATAGGTTTGTTATGGGCAAAGTCAACCTGAAGAAAATTGAGATAAAAAGGATTTAAAAAAATCTAGTTTTAAAATGGCTGGATATTCAGGGCCTTTTCCCTCTTCTGCTGCCATCTCCCTACGCTTCTGCCCTGGTAGGAAAGCAGGAAGAATCTATCTGACAAATATTCCAGCTGATACACACTATTATATATGATGAAGGAAAAAAAAAMMCAAAYAAAACCCCAACCTACRGATAAACCAATTATTTTAGACTCAACAACTACCTTAGCAGTCAGTCTGCTGGAACAGATCAAGGCRGACTTTCTCGTGCTGAAGCGTGAGGACCGAAAGCGGTGTTAAGACAAAACGAACGTTTGCTACGGTTGCGTTGCACGGCCCGTTCAAGGGTAGGACTTTGATGAGCAYGCTGCTACGTACCGCTTGGGACACCAGCTACAACCAACGAGAATAATCCTTCGCTCAGCTCATTTCTTCTCACTTAAGCCAGAGCAGTTTTTTTTTGCAGGGAAGAGATCTGAGCCTGGTGGTACATGTATATTTTTTTGCCTTCTTGGCAAATATATATATATATATATATTTTTTTTTTTAAAAAAAAAAATCTGAGTGAGACTAGCTACGTAGGATGCAAGCCCCAAAACTGAACGTCAGAGAACGGGGCTGGGAGCAATGAACCCTTTCGCCATGCCTGCACAGCCCAGCTGCCTATCGAGCAGCAACAGGTAACATCATCTGGTCCTACTGCTGCGGCCATTCCCCCATCTCCTTACGCCTGCTCAGTCCCCGCACGCACCTCAGGTTTTGTGCCCTAAGTCTTGTGACCGACTGCTTCTCGGCTCTCAGTGCCACCAGTTTTCGTGGAGGGGTCAGATGAGAGATGCTCTAACTCTACACAGAGCTTGCAAGAACTTGCAAACATATTCCAAATACATATCCAATTTGAAATATATTCCAAATTGGACTGGGTTTCTACATCTCTACTTTAAAGAGCTGCAGCCGTTCTTTAAAAGAACCATCTGAATGTGAAATGGCCAAGCCAGTAAGAAAAGTTAGATTTAGTGTTTATCTAACTAACATAAATCTTATAAATTTTAATAGTGAGGCTGTAACACACTTGAGGCCCACATGGGAGATGAAAGTAGGGAAAAGGTTTCGTGGCAAGGCAGCGGGGAGAAATCTGGTCTTTTAATTATGAAACCATAAGAGATGCAAGGAAGAGTGCAACATTAACATCTGCTGCAATCTGCACGGCTAGAGCAGACAGCAGGCAACTGTCCCCAACTCCTGAAGGTCTGTCAGCAGCCTCCAAGCACACGGCAACCTTGCATGAGCATGCGTTCGTGTCGAGGAAAAGGCAGGAGGGGCGAAGGATCGCCCCAAGCACACAACACGGTGGTGAAAACGCCCATCCGACGCGTCCCGTTGCAAGCCAGGTGTAAATCCTACCGCAAGGACTCTGGTTTCCCAGAAGAGCAAGATGCATGTAGAAGAAAAAAGGCGGTGCCGGCAGTGGCAAGATCGGTCCGCGACACTTTAGTGAAGTAGGGGCGTATTTTCCTCATCTTAGAGATTGGAAAATTAGTATATRTATATTTTAAATTACTATTAACTATGTGAAACGACTGTCATTATAATGTGTGTTAAACTCAGTAAGGCTGGGGKTTTTTTTTGTTTTCTCCCTCACATTACTGCTGAGCCAAAAGGGTACTGCAGTCACCTCTACGTTCACAAAACAGGACTGACATGGAAGTTGTTGCTCTTCCTGCCAGCCTCTTTTCTTCAGCACTAAAGCAGGCACAAGATTGCAGATTCATCCGAAAAACACATGAGCAACATTTCAGCTGAACTGTCATGAGATTTCAACAAGAACATCTCCGCTTTTTCGGTGGCTTGCTACGAGAGACCACTGCAGGCACTCTGCAGGCTCTGGAGGACACAGACCTCTCTTTCCTTGGACTCAATTCATGTTTTTCATTTCATGGTCACATGGGATTATTATCTGTAATTGAAAGTAAAAGTGGAGATAAAGAGAAAATTCTGCACAAGAACTCAATTATATGGCAAATTCTGTGGCTGAGGAACTACAGAATATATTTGGTCCTTATTAAACATTATTTCTGAAACGACCGTTAATTAAAGAAGGCTGAAGATGCAGGCCAGATTGATGAAGACAAACAGAGCAATCTCAGACCGCTGCAAAGACAATGTTTCCCTCAGTGGAGACAGAACGGATGGCTAGTCTTACTCAGATTGCATCTCTTGAGAGGACGATTTATAATGTACAAGACAGGAGAAATTTATTTGCTAACATATGGAAAACATTTATGGGCTCTACTGAGGATCTAGAATTAAAGAAACACAACTACATATTGTTAAAACTTCTAAATGGAGATTTTATTTTAGAAATAAGTGTGTTTTCCCTGAAGTCACTGACATTTACTTCTATATACTTTTGTTTTCTCCTCTATTAGGTACAGTTTTCCGAACAGAGGTTTGTGTCAATTTGTTTGGTAACTGCAGGCCTACTTCACGGAAAAGGTATTAGATGGCAAAGTCCTGGTCTGGAAGATACAACCTACRCTCCCGAATGAGAGCCACGAGCGCGTGCTGGAGCGAGAGGCGGGGTACCGCTACCTAGATGAGTTTGTCGGCACCGTGGAGGCGCRGGCACCGACACCGGCAGTGCTTCCCAAGAAACGCTAGCGCAGCCCCGGCTGCGGATAACTCACCCCCTTTGGAAAAAAAAAAAAAATCCCGTTGCATGAAAACAAGCTGCATTAACCCGCGCAAGATCAGCGGCAGGAAAATGGGACGGAGAAGCTGGGGCAGAAGGAGGTGTGACGTTACACAGACGGCCGGAGCGCCCTACGGAGCGGCTGAGCCGGCAAGGGGACGTCCCGCCGCTCCTCCACCGTTCCCCCGCGCTCCCCCAAACTCCGTCCCGCTTCTGGCCGAGAGGGTTTTGCTCGCCGCCTGCGCAGGCGACCAYGCTCCTTCCCAGCGGGGCCGCAGAGCCGGCCCGGCCCCGGGGCGCTCGGGAGAGACCCGGAAGGGGCGCGAGGGCAGGACGCGGGCGTCCGGGCCCGTTTCGGCAGCCGTGGCCTCACGCCTTTTCCGCTTGTCCCCCGTAACTCAGGGCCTGAGGGACAGCCCTGGCTTCGGGGCAAAAAACCAAATAACCTGCGCTGCCRCTGGATCCCGAGGGAGGGCTGCATTCTCGGCTATAAACTACAAAACAGATAACACGCGAGTTATATGCACAAAAATAAGCCAGAAGTCATCACCTAACAAGACCAGGGATAGCACAAAACCCGCTTCAGTTGATAACCAACAGGAATATTACAGCCAGAACTTCAGTGCAGCAAGGATATTTTGTTAAGCTGATGCCTCGGTGCCAATGCCAATACAGACGCCTGCTATAAAGCTGAGCAACAAATACGGAGTCTGGAACTGCTGCGGTTGAAGCGACTGAAATATCTTCAAGGAGAGGCAGGACCCYGGAGCACGTATTTGAGACGGCAGCGCAGCGGCAGCAGCTGAGATTTTCAGAGACGCGGAAAGGGCCGAGCAAATGACTCAATCCTGCAGATGCTTCTGAAAATTCGGCTGCACGCAGTTCAGCTTATCCGTGCACGTGTGGGAGAGGGGGAGGACTGCAAAGATGTTAACAGCTACTTGACGAAATAAAAAGAGCAAACGTATTTGTTCTTTAAAGCAAGCRCAAAAATATCTCCGGAGTCTATTGCTGTGGCTGGGGAAGGATATACAGGCGAGTTTAGAAGTGGTGGTAGCAGAGGCTGCATGCAAGGGTGACTAAATGGACTACTATACACAAATGAAGGACTGGTATAAAAAAAAAAAAAAAAAAAAAGAAGTACATGAAAGAATAAAACTGAAGAGGAAAAAAAAATCACATCTCTATCAATCTTTTTCATTTTAAACCCCTCCACGCTACAGTGTGTTATTTTTGGCTTCAGAAGATTTCAAACTCCACCATCATACACCAGGATTCCCAGATAAATGGATAGTCAAGAACTTCAAAGAGCTTAAAGGCTGTAATGAAAGCCAAGACTTCATCCTAAGAAAACAGAGAAGAAAGATTGGGGGAAAAAAGACGGTCCTGAAACCAGAGGTCTGATTTTTGGAGTGCTCCAACACACCCACCCCCGACCTGACAGCTTGGCCAACACCAYCACACGAACCACCACCACCGGGTAAGCGCCTCTCACACACCATCCAAAATCAGGCCCAGGAACACCCAAAAGCCACCCGTAAYGACAAAAAACCCCAAACCCCTCAGCCTGAAGCACAGCCACCTGCCGCTGGCGAGAGACTTGGCCATGTCCTTGCAACCTTGTTTTGATCAACGCCGGACCACGGAAAGCGAGTTTGTGGAGAAACACACGAGCATGCCCAGCTCCCTGCATGTCAACTGGTTTGAGCAGAGTAAAAATATCCCTTCCTATTTCCGTATTTCCCTTCAAGTGGCTATTTTCATTGCTGCAGCGCTGACTATTTCCGTGCCTAGCCCCACCGGAGCTGGCACGCGCCGGGATGGACACGGCACGTTTCGCCAGACTCCTTTCGCACGGGCGCAGAGCAGCCGTGCGGCAGCACCTCCACTCCCAGCAGAGCGCCGGGACGCCTGCGACTTTGGGGACAAAACCACACGGAACGGCCAACCGCTCCAGCTCCAGCGGGGCCTCCCCTGCGGCCCCYGTCCCGTCCCGTCCCGTCCCTGTAAATCACTGCTGGCAGGTAGTTGGGAAGCAGCTGCTAATGATAGTTTAGCTCTGGAGCACAGGAAATCACCTTTTAACCCGGCCTGCTGTTGTTTGTCTCCGCGAGCCGCGACAAAGGAACAGATGCGAACAACACGCCGACTGCCGGCAGCAGCGGCTGGAAGCGCGCCGGAAACCTGCCCGGACCCCCGCCCCGCCGCTCAGGTTCCCTCCCTCCACCCCCGCACCCCTCCCCGGGGGGAAAAAAAAAAAACACCTTTTAACTTCTTGTGGTCCTTCCCCGCGCCCCTTTTCAAATTGAAATTTGCATCCAGCTCAATTGCATAATTTTCCTGCTCGTGGAATAGCCGAGATCGGACTGCAGTCGCAGCTTTTTTGCTTGCTTGCTTTGAAAACGTACTTCTGTCTCTGAAAAGCTCCCAAACGCGTTTTAGACGTTACCACAAGCTAAATATGAGCAGCTTGCTGCTACCTGAGCTGCTGCTGGGTAGGTAGGCTGCACGCGAGGCTGAGCTCCTCCGGCTGAAAAACACTTGTTTGAACGCCCTATGCTCACGAGTCTAACGAAACACCTTTCAGGTTGACTTCTGGTGCTACCACAAAGGCAACTCCTCAGCGTTTTACTTCCCTGAGCATGCGCCTGGGAAGCGCTCACCGACTCTARTTTGGGGGAAGCTGCTTAAGGCGGGAAGGAGAGAAAGAAAGGGGCGTAAATACCACTCGGACCAGGCTGWGTTAAACGTCAGGGGTACCATTTGCTCAGGTCTAGCCCTGAGAACATCTGCTCTGCTCTCTCGTGCTTCTCACAGGACAACGGGAAGCCAAGAGAAACCCAACGCTCTTGCTATTGGTAAAAGGCAGGCAAAAGTTTACCTTCTGCAGAGGATATACTTGCATTAAATAAAACACACCCCTTGACCAAACACGATTACGGCCCGAAGCCAACTCTGAGCAAAGCTGGCCCTGGTGTAAAGGAGAAGGACGTCACGTGAACTGTACTTACTGTGAAGACATCGTCATCGCCCACCTCCGCCTCGTTGTGAAGTGTTGACGAGGAAGTAGTAGATCCTAGAAAGAAACAGCCTTTTTAAAAACATGAAACTTCTCTGCAACCTTTCTTTTTTTGTCGTCGCTCCGTTAGGCTGGTTAACGTTCGTATCCTGACCGCCTCCGTGTGTCCCGAACAGCCACCTTCCCCGCCTCAGCTCGGCAGCGGCCCTGAGGAGCGCTGAGGGAGAGGCGCAGGTTAACGGAGGAAAAACCTCTACGGCTAGCAGCCCTGGAAAGGTAAAATCTGAAAGTGTTTCTTGACGTGCCGCTGCACGGCTGCCAATGCTAATTAACCAAGTTAAAAACAGCAATTAACGTTTCCAATTACAGAACRCTTCCACTTCTGAAGAATGGCAAAGCCACGTGCTAATCAGCGTTCGAGACCAGCTCCTCAGCTGTCAAGAAATGGTACGTGAGTTATTCTTCACTCGAAGCTGAAGTTCCTCAGAATTAGGAGGAAAAAATGACTTTTCACTTAAAAATAAAGCTCCCTTCAAGAGGGAACGGTTAGGTTGTTTTTTCTTCGTGTAATTTAGGAAGTAAGTAAATATTCTAAAGGTCTTCTCTCTTATTAGCTATCCAGAGAACCATCTTTCCCCGTGTAAGCAAAGCATCTGAAAGGAGCCGAAATATGTAAAACCATAAACAAGAGTGAAATACCGAGCTGCAGCTCTGCTCAACTACACGGCAGCCGTCCGGAAAAGCGGGAAACTGTGTCCAGACACCCTCCCGCCAACCTTCTGCAGCGCTTTATTTTTTCAATAGCAGGACATTGAAACCTGCTTCTCCCCGTCTGCTGTACCAGCTTGAGAAGGAAAACGGGGGGGGGGGGGGGGG
>NW_028186375.1:405560-441225 GCF_003343005.1 Rhea americana | reverse complement strand
AGATCTGGACGGACCAGGCCGGGTAGGATTGGAAAACACTTGGACTTAACCCCCTTCTCTCCTTACGGGACTGGGAAACAGAGCGGGCCGAGCCCGCCGGGGCTCGCTCGGCGAGGGCGGAAGCGGCCGAGCGCCGGCGGGACGGGACCGCGCGGCCGCCCCCGAGCCCGTCGGAGCCTCGGCCCGGCGTCGGAGGAGCGCCGTACCTTCGATGAGGTCTTCGATGGCCTTCCTCACGCCGCGGTCGAAGGCCCGCGCGTCGGCGGGGCTTTGGAAAGTCAGCCCGAATTTCCGGTTGTCCACTTTCCAGTGGTGGAAGGTAGGGTTCGCCTTCGTGTACACCAGGTCCTTCTTCACGAAGCACTCCAGCACCACCTGCGAGGGGCCGGAGCCCAGAGAGAAGCCAGGTCACTCTCCCGCGCCCCCGCAGAGCAAGCCTCGGCCGAGGGAGAACCTCTCTGCTCCGTCGCTGCACTCCACGGCGGCCGGCAGTGGGTTTAGGAGGCTCCGTCACCCCACCACCACCACCACCACCACCTTCCCTCCTCTTCCTCCTCCCCAACCGCTTGTCTCCAACGCTGAAGGCCAGCCCGAGCGCTCCCAGGGTGACGTCCGGGCTGCGGGAACAGTAAATAACGTCCAAAAAAGAAAAAAAAAAGAAAAAAGAAAATCATCTTAAACAGTATGATGGTGCAAACAGAAGCTGTGCTGGAAACAGCCGTAAAAGGCTTYGGAAAGCAGGATCGCTCACGTCTCGACTGGGACGCCGCTTCCGCCCAAGCCCTGAGCAGCGCGAGCCGGTGCAAGCTGCAGGTTTTTACGCTAGCCCAGCTCCTGCCCGGCAATGACACTAGCAAAGTTCGGCAGAATCGCACGGGTAACAAAATAAAACATCGAGAGCGGCCTCGAGAAAACTGGAGAAAAGGCTCCGCTAATTCTATCCGTGCAGGAAAGAGCTCTTTTTCAGAAGACCAGCTGCCAGGAGCAAGCGAGCGCTGGTACGAGACGACTCGCCTGCGTCCTCTCCCTCCGCGGGTCCGAACCCGGAATAGCAGCAGCGTAAATTATTCACTGCCGTTTCCAGGGCTTTCGGGGACTCTCTGCACCCCGCTTCGCTTCTCGGAGGGCCCTGACAGACCCTGGGGGAACACGGGGCCTTTCTGGGGGCGTCGGACAGGGGTCTCCGCCCCGGGCTGTGCGCCGTTCACCTGCGATTTCCAAGCGGCAGCACGACAACCTAGATAGCAAGAGATGACAATTCAATAACCTTCCAGATGCGGATGGGATTGTTTTGTCCAATCTGGCACTATTTTCAGATGCCTCTTTTTTTAAAAAAAATAACAAAAAAATAACAAAAAAGAAACTTGCACAAGAACACAACAACATTAGATTTGGGGTAATTCTCTTTTATAAGAACAGACAAAAGTTGAATGAGGTTCTATTACCAGTTTGTCTTTCTGCCTTTCACCATGGATTAGAAATCCACTTCTTCCATTGCCCTCTGGGTATGTGACCTTGCAGACGCCAACTCTACTGAGACCGCCTCCTTCTTGCGGCAACCATCCCCCACTGGAGTCATCTCGGGTCATAACCACGGCTTTGACTCGCACAATATAGCTGTCACTGCAACAGTAACAAAACAAAACAAAACCTTTTGTGAGGATCAGGCAGTCGCATCCGAGCATTTTTCTTTTTTTTTTCTTTCTTTTTTTTTTTTTAAGACGGCACCGACCCAGGACCCATTCGCAGAGTTTCTGCTGGGAAGAGCCACCCACTTCCGTAACGGATGGTCTTTATCGCTCCAGCCACCGTACGAGAGAAACCCACCAAGCAGCAGGAAACAGCTCAGCTTGGTTTCCAAATATCAACGTGGAAATCAGATCTCTAATGGTCCCGGAAGCCCTTTCCCCTCACACCATTGGGGATGGGGACCTAGAGGATGGGGTGAGCCTTGCAGCACTCCCTAAGCACCACCATCCCACACAGAGAAGAGACATGAGTGCAGGACTGCAGTGGTCCTGCTGCTCCCAGCATTTTGGCCAGGCATGAACTTCTCCAAATTGGTGCAAGTACCACGTAGCCCAGGAACAAAGTGTTTTAAGGCTTCTGCTGTTGAATYAGCAGAGTGGCTGTTGAAGGCAGCGCTCAGAAATTTCTCCACAGGTGGGACAACAGTGCTCCTTGTGGGAAAATTGCAAACGCAGCTCCACCCGAGTATAGGTGCAAGTGCACAGCTCGGGGTATTGGGACCACACCATGCCACTAAAGCAGCTTGGCCAGCTCTTCTGAGGGGCTGCAAAGGCAGCATATCATCATAACCTTGCAAGAAACTCTTCYGGAAGCAGCAGAGGGATCTGAAGATGATCCAGGTAGCAGGCAGCAGAGGTGTCAAAAAAGCGCATGCACACAATGCCATCTGAGCACCCTACGCAGCTCGACTGGAAGAGGAACCAAAGAAAGGTGCACCCTCCCACCAATACTGGACACAAGCAGAAGCATAAAAGGCATGCAATGGGCGCCTAAAAAAGGAAAGGTGAAGGCTGACACGCTTCTCCCAAAAAGCTTACTTTTGTTCCCTGTAAATTTTATGTGTTTAGGTCCATCAGCTGGCAGCAAAAGTCCCTGAAAAGCAGCCCTAACATCTGGTATTAAACTATCAATCTGTGGGGAAGGCTGGTGGTCTGCTAAACACACACCCCAAGGAGAGACAACCCTTGCACYAAGCAAAAAGCACCAGGAGCCAAAGAACGTGCTCAGTCCAACTTGAGGGTCTGCCGCACGGTGAAGACGACAGTCAAAGGCTCCTTCCCAAGCCACTGCAGGGCTTCAGAAAGGGCTCTGCTGCCACTGGGACAGGACGTCGCAGCCCAGCCTTAGCCAGGCCTCCTCCCTTTCCCTTGTGTCCTTGCTGCCCCACAAGGACATCACCAGCAAAGAGGTCAGGAGCAGACACTTTGCTGCAGGACGTACATCAAAGTGAAGCACTATTTTGCACCTCTTTTATAACCCAATTGCTACCATTTGAAGTCCAAGTGATTATTTCTCTAGTATAGTGATTATTTCTCCAGTATGACTATACTTTAATAGCTAAAGCTATACTTTAATAGCTAAGAAGTCAGCCACACAGATCCTACTTTAAGGTATGCAGATGGCAAAACATTTGGAATAAACAGGACACATGTTCCTCTTCCCCTATTTAACACCCCCCTCCCCATTTGAAATCCTTTTGAAAATTTTAGAATAGACTTCAGATGTGCTCCAAATATTCCCCCATTTAATCCTTAACCTTCTGCCTAAGGCAAGATCCCAACCCTACCAATTTCCTCACACTAGTTCGCCTTCCTAATTAAAGTCACCTGAGCAACACGGGTCAGACACACTGATACCACAAAACTTCCTCTAGACCTCACAGCAAAGCGAGTCTGGCCAGATAAAAAACCGAGAAGGAGCTGCAGGGCAGCCCTTTGGGCTCTCTCACCGGGGTTTCTCGTAGGCAAACTGCTAACAAGAAGAAAGGCACTTATCGGAGACGTGCCCTAAACCAGCACTTCGTTTCAGACAAAGGATGCACMGGAGTAAGGAACGGAGGTGGTCAGCCTGATGCTAAGCCAAGCTTTTCAGAATATTTTTGCTCTGCATTCCTAAAGCATCCTCCTGGTAAAGGAAACAAGACAAGTGTGCTTACAAATGGGTGCAGTTATCTTTTTATTCTCTAATGAAAAATCATTTCTAAATTTCACCTGTTGCAACTCTAATCTCTTGGCTTCCTGATACACAGAATTAAGCAAATTACCGCAGCTAATTTCTTGTGCTGCCAAAATTGAGCTGCTTCCATCCAAGGCAATTTTTGTTCTCTTCTCCTATGTACCTTTTCTGTATGTTCTTTAAAGATTAGCAACTAATAGATAAACACAAAGAAAGCTAACTACTTCTTTCAGCCCCAACCTTCTTCTACTCTCCAAGGCTCCTTTTGGGGCTTGTTTTCATATTAACTCCATTCGCTGCCTTCTGGAGAACTTCCACCTGAAGCAGGAGCCACAGAATACAAAAGTCATCCGTACAAACAAACGGCTGCTTCTCCTGCCAGGTGTGAATACCACCTCTTGCAGTGCAGCTTCCTGTGGGATTTATCATGCCCTTTTACAGCAGCATTTGGAGCCTTTGGCTTTCCCAAAGGTAATGCTGCAAGACATCTTCAGCCACTTTGCTAAGACATCTGCAACTACTCAGTGCTTTTTTCTGATTTCTACCAAATATTTGCCTGTCTCTTCTACGCCTCAGTGATTTCTCCAGGCTCGTAACTGAATACTGGTGGCTGCCTAGGTATGAAATTCAGGTTCTTCAACTACTATCCCTGCCCATTACAGTCACATGCCAGCAGGGAAGAGAGCTGTAAGGCTTTCCTTATCATATTTGTGCTGATTTCTCAACATACGGCTTATCACCTCTGCCACCAAGCCCAGCAATTTTATCAAAGTGTCCAACAGCCACATGACTACATGGAACATCTTCTAGAGGAAAAGACAGACACGTCGCTAACTCAAACTGATACAGCCCTACTTTTGCATCATATTTTTTTGGAAGTCAARCTGTTTGGGCTGTCGCTGGTATGCTCAGCCAGAGACACCCTGCGTGCCTGGTTCAGGCTCCCTGGGGGCTGCAYGCGATGATCTCCAGAGGTTCCTTGCAACCTCAGCCATTCTGTGATTCTGAGAGAAGGACAGGTTTTGGATCAGCCTTGACAGCTGGATCTGCCTACAGCCAAGATGCTCTCATAAGCTACAGAGGGGTCAGGGGCTGAGGAAAACAATTTGAGATGGCAATTATTTTTGACCGAATAAGAGCAATTGGGTAATTTGCTTTAATGAAAGTGGATGTTTCCATGTTGCAGAAGCTCAGGTGGATCATTCACTAACTTTTCAAGAAAACATGGTGGAGCACGAACTTAAAGGAATTGGCCCGTGACATAAAAAACGTGTTAAAATTTCACTCCTCTCCTCACTACCAGCTGCATTTATCTGTGTCACTCCTGAAYAGCCAAGGAGAATACGGCATAAGGTGCAGTTCTTCTGTTTTGACGAGCCACTGTCTCTTCACTGTCTCCTATTTAAGCCTCTTAAGTGGGCTTAAATATGTCAAGCAAGAAAAGCTAGTTTCCTTCCCCCTGCCACAGCAAGAAGTGTGATCACCTCTGCTCCCCTGTTAAAAGACGACCGTGTTCAGCAGAAGGGTTTACCTTTGGCAAGGTAGGCAGAGCTCCACTAACGCAATCCCCTGGCATGCTTTTCTAGATGATCAAAAGTCACAGTGACGCCGCACTCCCCCGAGAGCCCAGGATCCAGTCCTGCYCGACTCCAGCCACGGAGCTCACGTTTCCCGATACGCAACCCACGCTAAGGGACTTAGGACTTACTGGGGGGGGGAAGGGAGGGGAAGCTCGTCAGCTTGGATGTGTCACTAGGCTAGACGGAAGCTGCAAGTTGAATTTTCAAGGCGACACACCACTTCCCTTAATTTTATGGCAAATCTTTTCTGCAGTTTCCATCCGTAAGCCTAGAAAAAGCAATGCCGCTTTCTCTTACGCCAGTGCCGATAAATACTTGGGAGGTATTCAAATCCTTCAGCGAGAGGTCCATATAAGGACCGTGCTTCCTTAGCACAAGAGCTGTTTATTTTCTTTGTGATTTAACTATATGGGAGTGCACCAAGGCTCTCACTAGTTGCAAGCCATCAAATCCCCTAGTTGCAAGCCATCAAATCCCCCTTAGCTACGAAGCAATCAATCTGCAAATCCCACGTGCGTGTCACCGGTGCGGAGGACCAGGGCATTCCCGCATCAGGAGTGAAACAACCTCGCTAAAATCAGCCCTCTTTGCTTCTACTGCAGCAGGCATGTTTCAGAAGAAATGCTAATTAAGTATGTGAAAATATCTGATTCATTCCCATGAATGACGTACTGACTGAATGAAGACTAGATAGCGCAGGTCTCTCATACAGGTAAAAAAGAGCAGCTAAAGGAGCCAGCAGTAGCCTTAGTTCCCCTCATTTTATTGCCTTCTAAAACTTTAAGGCTGCTCTGATTGTTGAGTTTATGGCCTACATACTATGCATCTCGTGCAAACTAYTCTTAATTATGCTCTTAAATGGCATACTTCGCTGTTTTAACCCTAACGATTTGTCCTAAGCAGTGTTAAAAGCCTTGGAAGAGCGTATCCGTGCGGATTATCCAGCTGCATGGCCRCGAGCCAGCTCTCTCCATGGCTTCTCAGGTTGTTAGTCCGCCCCACCCAGAGCAAAAACCAGAATGAACTTGGGGAGCAAAGGTAGCGCTGCAAACCACAGGCTGTTTTTATTGGAAGCAAAACAGAATCCTTTAAAAATTATAGCTCGTGGGTGTGTATATACCTATATACATATACATATATATAYACACATATGCGTGTATGTAAAGTGTGCATGTGTGCACGTGTGTCCAAGTGTTATTCTGGAGGATACCAAGAATTTTCCTACGGAAAGAGTGAATGAATAATAATCTTTGTCATACCCGAATCGCTGTTACGTTACCAATAGCCCATCTTTTAAGAAGTGTTTGTGCATCCAAGAGACCCGCTGCATTTACAAGGGGATAAAACTGCTTTTCTCTGGCATTGGTGAACCACACGCAACCGACACCACCCCATGCTCCTCTACGTGAACCCCGTTGCTCACAGGAACCGCACCACAATGAAACCAGGTGGGGAAAAACGCCGGCATGTGCATAGGGAAGGGAGGAGAGACCACGTAACCGCCCCCAAAGGGCCAGTTATTACCCCAAAGACCAGCTCAGCCCCCAAATGCGAGCCCCCCACCGACCCTTTCCCGCACCGTTTCACACCACCCAGCTCCYGCTGCTCCGTTGTCAACAGCCCCAGAGACCAACGTGGGACTCGTCAGCGCTGCTCCACGGACGAGGCTTGCTAATTAAAGCACAAGGCTCTCCTGGCTATCGGTACTTCCGAGGACTCAAGTGCTGGGCATTAAAAAGCACTCAYATCTCTCAAAAAGTTTTTCAACAGGGCACGGTGGCGGCACTCCCTATCAAAGAATTACCGCTCTTGAAAGGCAGAGTCAGTCTTAAGCCAGTAACTTTGCAAAAGGAAGATCACTTCTACCAAATCTATCACCACTTTTCTTCCTTTCTTACTTTGTTTCAAACACAGCAATTATAAATAGCACACCTCAGACATTTTGTAGTTAGAAATCCCAAGAAGCAATCCTGCTTCCCCCAAGTCCCCGACGCTTACTACTTTCCTTTCATTCACCCTTAACACCTAAAACATGTCCCCAAAACCTTCCACAATTCAGTAATACTTTTTATGAGGTAGCAATTCTTTTCTAGCAAGGCAAGTTGATCAAACACAAACATAAACTTTCACACTAACGCAGCCATCCAGCACTTAAGCATTTTCCTCCCATCTCTGCTTTACAGCTTACAAAGCTAAGAGAGATTATGGTCTCAGATGTAAAGGTAATTGCTCCACACCAAAAATCCAACTTGAAATTTGTTCTCCACCCACTTTCTGCTTTCACAGTTTCCATCCAGGTACCAAAGTAGATCATGAGGTCACAAAAATAACRTGTTAAGTCTCCTCCTTCCCTTCTTCTTCCTGTAATTTTGCCATCATCCTTGATCATTTCACCATCATCACCTATACCTGTCACTCTGACTTTATACGTGTTTATTGACGCTGGGCATCAACTAGCAAYAAAGCAACGAGGGCTGACCACTCTCCTACAAAACAAACATTTAATGAGTTCTAAAAAGTTGAGCTGTTGTCTTTAATGTGCTTCTACATTCCTAGATTTCATTTTTAAGGATGGAGYGAAAGGACAGCAAGAGGCTACCTATGCAATGATGGCAGAGGAAGGCTACTCAGCTTGACCTTAGCCACAGAGAYTGGGCATCTGAACAAAATCTAAACAACCTGGACAAATGCAAATTGAACTTTCCAATTAGCAGGGCATGACTCAGCAGGGCATGACGTATCTTTGGCCAAGGTGGATGCATTTCACAGCGTCACGTGCCTTTCATTCCTGCCCCAGCAACTCCAACAGCTGGAACTGAAGCCATCTGATTTTGCCTGAGTGATTGCTGGAAATTATATTGCAAGAGTTCAATCCTGCAGGCACAAAGCAACTGCCTTTTGATGGAAGCCATGAAGAACCACAGTTCTTGGAGTCTCTTTTCTTGACTGGATGGTCAGTTCTTGAAACCTCCAGTAAGGGTGAAGTATCTCCAGATTATAAACAGCATTTTTCTCTGCGTGACTGCAGCTCACAATTTTGGTAGTGAGAAGAACACTCTGAGTACACCTCATCACAGCAAAATAAAGTCTGATACTTTGATACCGTTCAGATTTCTAGCAGGCTTGAAGTTTCTTCATTAAATATCAGCAAGAGAAAAAGGCATCTGTGACACATTGGCCAAATCCAATATTAAAATGGAACATGTAGGAAACCATGGGAAACCTCTCAAATTTACACAATTTCCAGCACTGACCAAGAGGATGGGGAGAGGAGGCATTTAAGAGTTTGATCCCAGAACATCTTCCCTGCGCTCATCTTTGCCACCCCAAGAATACAAAAACATTGCATCTATAACAGATCTCTGGTGCAGCAAACATGCAGCCTGTATTTTTCAGGTTTTTAAATACAATACTGACAGAACAAAAAAGACATTTTGTGGAAATTTTATTTTCCACYTAGTCAAAATAAACTCAATGTAACCCAAGCTGATCTCAACGTGTTTTGACCCAGTGATGCTGGCAGAGTCCTGCATACGCGTTCTATAGCATTTTACATTAAAAGCAGCATTAACCTTACAAACTCATTTTCAGGATACTTCTTCCTCTAAACAAAGTGAGAAAACTTCATTGGTACCTAGCAGATTCCCTCTGAAAAGGAGAAGTTTCCTCTTCCAATTCCCCCATTAAATGCCAGGACAATTCTCACCCACAATTAAGCTGCTGGCCCGTAAGCTGATCCCCCATTTCAGATGKTCCTCCTCGTTCTCCAGGAAGCCTTGCAATCCAAATACGCCAAGGTAGTTCAACACTGCTTCCCTTTATGAAGAAATTAAGGCACCAAAGCAGCCCTGCAGACAACTATTGCTTGGCTCATGTGCTGGGGCTGCGCAGGGGCATCAYGTCCGCTGTCCTGAGACCTCCTGCAGGCTGAGGGAGAAAACCTTCTGTTTAAACTCCAAGCTGACTTTCTGCGGTGGGAAGAGCTAGGAAATGGTAGCACGAGCAGCTGAGCGACATGTAAGAGAAACCCGAAGCAGCTGTATATCCTGCAGCTATCTAGTTTTACACGATGCTAAACTACACACAGTCGGGAAAACCATTTGCCCCAATAGCTTTGATTTTGAGAGTCCACAGGCGGGGTTAAAAAAAAAAAGAGCGGGGGGAAAAAAAAGAAGAAAGGGATTCAACAAGATAACTCCACTCTCAGTCACCACCAGTTCTTCTGCAGCGGCAGCCGAGGGCCAAGAGAAACCAAAACAAGGCATAAATATAAATTGATTGAAGATGTACTGCCATACATCTGTGAYAGCTCCCCATTTAGGTGCAGGCAGGACTTGACTAAGACCTGGGGGAAGAGGACTAGGAAAATCGCTTCTAGCTGCCAGCAGCAATTTTTATTTTTCTTTCTTTAATGCCTTCCTGGGTCTAGGGCAGCCCCAAATGCAGAATAAAAACTGGTTGGGTCCTCAGGGTCCAGGCTCTCCCCCTTCCCCAGCCAGTGCCCAACACGGCGGGGTTTGCTTGCAGCCCTGCAGATCACTTGAAGAGCCTGTCGCAAAGCACTTTAGTAAAAAAGATTAATAGCAGTTTTGTTTGTTTGTTTTTCGGAAGGGAAAGGACTTCTCCAAAAAACCCAAGGCACCTGCAACAATCCTGCCACCCACCTCCGCATCTCCCTTAAGTGAAAAGGCAGTGACTAACAAAGGAATCCTTTCACCAAGATGTTTGCTAAACATTTAAGCAGGATTTTATTTAGATTACGAGAAACAGCTCTATCATATTTGCTCAAATGGGATTTCATAATCCCATAAATATTTCAGATCCTTCCAGGAAGCTCGTGGAAAAGCTGCTTTTGTGTGTGTGTGTGTGTGTGTGTGTGTGTGTGTGTGTGTGTGTGTGTGTTTTAAACAACACTCGCAAAAGCATCGGATTCTGACAGGAGGAGAACTTTCGCAGTGTGTTTTTACCTTTTCTAGGCATGCACAGGCACGGGCTAGCCGAGGCGGCCCGAGCAGCCCTCCTGCCGTCGCGGAGCGCAAGGCGTCCTGCACCGTCCCCGCTCGGCCCCATTCAGAAAAAACACCGCAGCTGCTGGGAGAGGCGTCCGGCGGGCAGCGCAGCACACGTCCGCAAACTTGCGAGGTTGCTTGGGAACCGCCTGCACCACGGCAGTGCAAAAAACATCGTYTTCAGGAGAGGAAAGGGGGAGGGCGCGTTCGCGTTGCTCCGCTCTGCAACAGCCAGGCTGATGCCCGGGATGGGTTTTCTCCATCCCCCCTCCCCGCTCCTCGCTCCTCATGGCCCCCGTGCTGTAAAACCAGCTGTGCGTGGCAGGGGAGGAATGCAGGACCCCAGGGCAACGACTGCAATTCGGCAGGCACGACCCCCCTCCCACGGCGTTTCCAGGGGCGCCTGTGCCTGCCCTCCCCTTCGGCACCATTCCCTGCAAGTTCGGACCTGGCCCTTCCCACATACTCAGACTGAACTCAAAACAGAACCGCACGCTTTCATGTCCGTGATGCACGCAGCTACTCCCCTCCCACCCCGAAAATTTTAGCCTCCGGCTCGGTTTGCACTTAATTTTCGTTGGCAAAGCAAARGCGGCAAAAAGCTGCGCGCTGAGGGCAACCGAGAAGTCCTCTCGCCAACAGCGCTTACCTCATCGGGAGCCGCAGCCGCCCCGCCGCGGCTTGCAGCTAGCATCGCCCTCCCTTCTGCACGAGGCTTGCCACAGAGCCGCCCCGACGAAGCCGAGCCCCCAAACAAACCCACGAGCAGCGATCTCAGAAAGCAGACTTGCAAGCTTGCTGCAGGGCAAGTGGCGAGCCCTTGATGGAGATAGCTCAGCTCCATGGATTTTAAGGGATTTCCCAAGAAATCAGCTTACTACGCAAACAGTGCTGAATTAAAACAAAATTCTCGTAACAGTAGATAGATTAGTTTACCAGCAGTGGYTGCACTGAAGCATCTATGTAATGTTGAAACTGGGCTAGATGTAGAGCGTTAGAAATCCACAGCTAAAGTTGTTACAAAAATACTTGCAGATACTGTTTTGAAAAAAACCTGCATATAATTGTYTAATGGATCAATTATGTAATAAATCATTATAGTTGTCCACAGCAGTATGTCTTGGAAAGTTTTAAGAAATAGCAAGACAAAAGGTATCAGTTTAATGTGATAATGCATTTGAATGATTCATCCTACAGCACATTAAATATGCACACAGGACAGACAAAAGTTGTCACTCAAGTCCTAGAATTTTTATGTAAGGATACAAAATACTAACAAATTATAAGAAAAGCTAATTAATATTATCATTTATGGTAATGAGAAAGGAAATTCTTATTGCATGACAGATGGTATTTGTTATATATTGCATGCAAGATATGCAAAAAGTGCATAAAGGCATATCCAGCCAAACAGGTAGTTACATGAGATCTGCATCCTGAATTGATTTAAAAAAACAAAAAACAAAACCTCTCCACACAGCACAACCAGATTTAATCTGTATATTTTTTCTAATATATGCTGATGTGAAACACTTTATTATAGTCATCCTGTGTAAGCTAATGAAGGATGGTACTTGGCAAAAATCAGAACTAAAGCTAGCGAGCACAGCAGCTCCATTCCAGCTTTACAGCAAGTTYTATCCCTCTCCTGATTCTGCAAAATGGGACTAGAGGTTTGATACTGCTCGCCAAGAACTTCAGGGGAGCATCCTGGAGGACTCCACGCGGCTGCCGCCCAAGCCGCCCCGGGCTCCTCAGCCAGCTGCGCTCTGCCATCGCTCCCACCCATCCTGCTGCTGCTCAGATGAAGAGCTGCAGGTCCCATCGCAGCCACAGGACAGCGCGAGCGAAAAGGACGCACCTCAGGCTTCTCGGCCGYTACGGAAGCAACACCGGCTACTCCGGATCGTGAAAATAATGTGTATTAAGTGCACATGCGCACACACACYGCTCCTGAAAAATTCAGTGTTTRCAAAGCAAAGCTAAAGAAACCAAAAGAAGGAACAGAAGAACCTCCCCCCATCTTGCCTGCCCTAAGCAATTYGCTTATTTTTTAATTTCTGCTCCAGTTTGATGAGTGCAGAATGCAACGGTATTTATCCCCCAGTAAACATCTTTGGCCACACAGCTGATACGACTCCAAAGACCGAAAGGTGACGGTATTTTGCAAGGGCAGAAAGAAGTTCTGTAATTCAACTTAAGCTGAATCTGTTTCATAAAAGCAGGAGGGGGGAATAAGCGCGATAACTAGGCTCTAAATTGCAAGCGTTTTCATCTTTTGCGAGGTAAATGTGTGGCATATCAAAAGCAGCACGCCTATTCAGTTGGCCGTCCACCTCCTTCAACCCCCCCACGCTCCCAGATACACGCGGATGGACTGCAGCCGAGGGGCAGCGTTTCCCAGGCACCACCTATTTCCCGTGCAATGCTTAAGAAAGGGTGCACATTACAGCCAGGTCTTTTTTTTTGGGGGGGGAGAGGGGAGGAGGGGGGAGAAGAAGCAAAGAAAACAGCCCCACGAAGCCCTACCAGAAAGCCTGTGCTCTGCAGAAGCCATCCATGTTCACTGAGAAATTACACGCCGATCTCGAAAAGATTCGGCGGGGTTGTGGAGGCAGATGGGGGGAGGTGGGGGAGAGAAAAAGAAGAAAAAGGAATAGAAGATGAAATCACGTACACCAAAAGAGCACACGTACCTGCTGGGGGATGCCATTTCCTCTACATTTTGTCCTCAGATTGCTCTGCCTCACCATCATTGCCACTACAAGCCTGCCGATAAAATGGATCGTCTTTTGCTGACCTGAGTACCAGCTGGCTGCTGAAAAGTGGCTTCCCCCCATGGATGATTCAGTCTCCTTGACGGATATACTGCATTGTACGGGATGACTCATCCCCCAGTTATTCTGCATATTACAGGCCTGGCGGATCATTACTCATTTTCAACATCCTCCTCCGAACACAGGCACACGAAGTGACCCAAGATCCCTGCTTCCCTGCCCCGCTTACAGGCTTAAAATAATAATAATAATAATAATAATAATAATAATAATAATAATAACAACAACAACAACAACAACAACAATAATAATAATAATAATAATAATAATAATAAGGACTGCCATGAACTCGTAATGCAGCTATTTAACAAATGGCTCCCCAAGAAACCACACTGCTGCAGCTCCGGGGAGTCGCACCAAACCCCCAGTTATATCGCTGCAAAAATCCCAGGGAGCTCCTCACCGAAAAACTGGAATGAGCACAGGGTCGGGGCACGGGCACGCTCAGGGCATCCCCCTGAAGCCGCTGTCCGGATGGACACTATTCCTGGAGTTTTTAGGTCATAAAACATCAGCCTGTACACGCACGGCGAGGTACGTACGTACACACATACGGCAACGGCACACGCGAGCCACGCCGCCCTCGGAGCACTGATACCCCAAGGGCCTCGTGCCCCCGCTTCACTTCTCGCAGCAGGTCTCCAGCAGTTATCCACTACCCAAAAGACCTGCCCAGCCACTCCGACTAACCATTTACCCCCTCGGCTCCTCCTCCCCACGCTACACGATCTTCCCCGAATTCCCCCCGCGCCGCCAAAGCGAAAACGTCGCTACGAGCTGCCTCAGCAGGAACAGCAAGAAGGCAGTTGTGACACTGCGACCCTGAAAACACTACTCTAAAAATACTTGCCCAATTGCTGAACTGATTTACACTGATGATTAAACCAGAAGGGGGAAGAAAGCCAAGTTAGGTGTTTATAGGCTTAGCTACTTCTGGTTTCTCAAATCCAAACCACTTTAATGACATTTGGGGGCAAAAGTCACTTTTTCTCAGGATGGGGAAGAGCGGCCGAAGTCGCACTGCGCAGGAGCTGCCTTTCGGAACAGGATGTCGAGGAGGAAGGAGACGCAATTTTACAGACACAACATCTCCAAATCACGTACGTTCYTGAAAACATCAAGTTCGAACCGCTGGAACGCCGACCTTGGAGCCAGCGAGGGCTGAACTCCGCTCCGCTGCGCGGGCAACGGACTTCACGAGGGGCAAACACGAACRCCGAGAACACGCCGAGAAACCAGGGATCGAGTCCGGAGGGAAGCGGCGCTCGCGTCGTTCTCCATCGCAGCATCCTGCAAGCTGCGGGACGAGATGTAGCGGGAGGGACCTACCTACGGCTTGGTCGTGTTTTGTAACAGGGATGGAATCCAGCTAGAGTCCGAGGCCAGCAGACGCATTTTAAGTTTGTTACGGGGGGATCGAGTGACAGCTGTGTTTACCCTCCTTCAAGTTCAATACACAACATAAAAACGCCTTTAATTTAATGGGAAACTGGTATGATGCTGTGGTGGAAAATTGTGATCACTGGACTACTCACTAGCTGGTCAGTGTACCTTGATATCCAAGYAGTTAATAAAACATATATATAATATGCATATTTTTAAAAATATATAGCCCCAGTTCACAGCTAGGCCTGCCAGTATGTACAAGGACACAGCTTGCCACCTTACCGTCCTCTTTAAGCTCTGCAGCAGCACTGCTTTCACTGTCAGATGCTCATCCAGGGAACACAAGCTCTGTCCTCTGCTGCCTCTAGCAAGAAGGTAGCAAACAAGTCCAAAGCACGTCAGTCAGAAAAGTTAAATAAAGACACTTAGCCCATTTTGCTGCATGTCACATTTCTACAGTTTTTTCTCCTGAAGGAAGATGAAATTAAGCTCCTAGGACAGGACAACCATCTTCGAATCAACCGTGTCCTAGTCACATCTTGAAAACCCAGCTTGAGCATTTGCATCTCTCTAAAGCTCACCCGTTTTCTCACCTTCCCACTACTCCATGGACCAGTCCATTAAGAGACACTACGTTGTACAGAGCTCAAGATCTAGTCTGTGGGTAGGGCACAGGTGGCTCAGGACAGAGCTTCAAGGTGGCTCATGGAAACTGGTATCAGTGCTGTCTGTCACGTCGGAGACATCAAGGAGGGGCAGCACCGAAAAGGCATCATGCAGCAAAGCCCACAGGCTATTTTATAGTGCTCCCGCTGCTGCACGGTAACTCTGCTCACATGGGCGGCTTAAGCCACGACTTAGATTTTTGGAAAGTTGCTTGTTTTTCTGGTGCACCAGGATCAGGGGAAGCTAAAGAGAAAAGCTTGTCTGCACATGCAAAAAGCACAGCACAAAAAGAAGCTGTTGGAAATGTTACCAAGCGCTTGGTCCATGCGGGAAACAGCTGAAGTAGCTCGTGCCCTGGCTTTCTGTCCGTAGCGAGAGGTTAGCGCGTGAGCCTAACGCGCATCCACCAAAAAGCACAACTACTCGATTCACTTCAAGTCCAACTTCCAAGCACCTTCTCCAAAAGGAAGCCGCTAGCAGGTCACGGGATATTTGTAAGCATCAACTGAATCCCTGGCCGGGTTCTCATTTTGTCAGATGTTCTTCTGCCTCTGCTAGCTCGGCACTACRCAAAATATCCTCCAACGCTTTTGAGCACTTCCTGCGAGTGACCGCGCTACTACAGGAACATTTTCCGCAGCTTCAGGTGGGATGCAGACTGCCGCAGGGCTTTGCTATTCGAAGTGCACTTTGCAACCAGAGAGCCAACCCGGTGGTGTATCTACTGCCCACCGGCCAGCTGCAAGGAAAGAGCTGAGACCGGGCGCTGAGCAAGAGGAGCCGGTTTCCACCGGCGCTGCGCGAGCAATTACCGTCAGAAGAACGAGAGCCCACCGCCCCCTTCGTGGTAGTCATTTCAAACAGCTGAACTTCAACAGCACAATGCGAACACGACCTGCAGGACCAAGGCCTGACAGCTCGGGAACCACGCGGAGAAGATGTGACGGCACACAATCCCAGCACAGCCGGGGTCCAGGGGTCCGCGGTCCCAGGCCTGCACGCGGCTCGGTGAAACTCCTAACGCCGCGTCTCCCGGGAGCACCACGCGAGCTCCACTAACGCTACCGCAGCTGCAGGCATCAGCACTCGCTGTAGCAGTACTGCTGGAGCTGAAGCATAGCGGCAAACGTTGCTTATTGCGCCTTCCAAGGGGCGAAGGTGGCTGCTTTCCTGTTTGATTTAGATGGGGGGAAAAAAATAAATAAAGAAAAAAAGGACTTTATAAACACGGYCTGCCTAGCGTTTCTGTCTAGCGTTTCAGAGATGCTGGTTCTGTTCCCACCATCCTYGTTGCTCACAAAGTTTTCCTGATTCCAGCCACATTGCAGTGTAGAGATGAGAGCACAGCAAAAACGGCAGAGAGGGTTAAAAAAAAAAAAAAAGAAAAGAAAAGAAAAGCTGATCCTCAGGAATGATTCCAGCCATTTTAGTGACGTGCTTGGGGCTGCTGTAAAACTCAGCAGTGGGCACTCAGAGGAGGACAGAAAYCCTCCTTCTTCCCTACAGCTGCCCCGTTTTCCCTCTCTTCCACCACCGACGAGGAGCAAGGCTCGACTGCGTGGCACCCCGGGCAAACTGTGCAAACCCAGACATCTGTCTATATATTAGTTTAGAAAGGCCAACTCAATATGATTGACAACTAGTAACAAACATTTTTCTTTTCTGGGCTGTTTTAAAGTGTAGGCCTTTGACAGACAAGTGGCTTTTACAGCTGAATGAACCTCTGTACATATGGATGACAGCAAAAGCCAATCCCAGCCTGGATGGCTATTGCCAAGGATGCAGCAAGGCTCCTGGTGGAGGCCATGTGGATTTAATTTTCCTGCAGCCAGATCAAAGGCAAGGCGCTGAGCGCGCCTTACTAGCTTCCAAATAAACATCCACTAACACAAGGGACGCTACCCAAATGACATACGCCAAGGCCCTCGGCACCAAAAAAGCCTCGTGTGCTTTTCTCCTAATTATACACTTCTTCTGCACTTCCTAATTGGTATACAGGCAAACAGCTGTAATACAGGAAATCTAAAAACGTACTTTGCACTTGTGTAATGCGGACTCTGCCATTACGCCGGGGCAGATGGTGAATTCTGATTTTCTCCTCAGCTGTTGGTAAAAGACCTTTCTCCTTCCTTTTTTTTTTTTTTTTTTACACTTAAATACTCAGTGCAAACAATATTTAGTTCAACGCCTCTCATGCTCTGGTGCGGGCCCCTCTCCGACTGGCGGTAGCGCTCAGCAGCCCGGTTGATGGTTTCTTTGGAGCTCATGGCCCGCCCAAGCCGAGATCAGTCACAAGGACGGATGGACTCATAGATCTAATGCCGCCAGGAAGACAGGAGGAAGACCGATTGCCTGTAACGTGGGTTAAAGGACTTGACTTGGTTACTCCTGAATCAAACTTCTGCTTAATTTTAGCTTCAATTTAGCCAGTCTCGTCTAACAGGTGCTTTATTCTCGTTTATCCCATAATGGAAGATCTCAAGTAATGCAGGATCCACAATGTTCCTAAGAAAACGTCTTTTTTACAGCGTGAACCCTCTTTTAACGTCTAACCACGTATTATCGCCTGTCCTTTCTGTAGGGTGAAGTTCTCCCCACGCAAGTGCTCCTAGGCCGGTCTGCTGTGGCCGGCCTTGAGCTCACCAACCTTCCCACGTTGCTCCATTTACCCCTCAAGCACTGGGAAACATTTGTTCTCCTGCCCAGCGTACCTCGTACTGCTGCCTGCCTGCTAGCTAGACGCCCGGCATTGACTGTTCCTCAGCAATCTGGTGGTTTCATTTGCCTGAGTCCTAGAGCAGCCCAAGATTTCTTGCCAATCCCTCCAGTTCCTCCAGCTAGCTGCGTGCAGGGACCACCGCAGGGTTGGTTGGCCGTGCGTAGGCTTTCCTGCTCACGTGGCTGCTTCCCCTTCCCCTCCGAAGCAGGGCAGCCTTCGCAGCTGCGGCCCCTCGCSTGCCTCTGCCACCGGCACCCCGAGCACGAGCTACCAGCTCCATCCTCGTTTAAGGGCTTAGTATCGCCCACGCACCGTTTTAATGGACGGCTATTTTAAATCTSRGAGCGTACGGCGATCCGGAGCACCRGCTGAATGCAGTGCCAGCAAGAAAMGATTTTTCTYGCAGATGGCAAAAAGTTAGCAGCTGAGCCCACATCAGGCTAATCCTATATTCTCTTTCTGGGGATCGGCTGAGATCCTGCAGTCTTATGGTTTTATCAGTGCATGCCAGGAGAAGCATCGATGCCCAGCAGAGCTGACAAGGAAAATGCACCCGGTTGGAAAACCTCTAGCAACAGTTTATGCAAGTCCACTCATACTCTAGGCCACCACACTGCATTCGAGCTTGCTTTTAACCTCAAAAAAAAATAGTTTAAGGATGCCAAAACAGAAAACGAACAGTTGAAAAGCAACTTTATCCTTCTTGAACTTAGGATCTGCGGGAAGAAAGTGGTTACCTTTCATCTTTGGGCAAAGCCCGCCCTCCACCCCCACAAAAACACTAGTAGAGTAATGTTTAGGAGGGAGGAACAAGATTTAACCCTGATTTTTTCAACTTCCCACTTATTTTTCAGTTTCTCAAGCTGTGTTACATCCACTCTGCATGTTTAGCACATGATAATGGAACCACAAGTGTTTATCTCAGTCCAAAATAGCCCTTTTTTCTACTGAGATTTAACTAAGGTTTTAATTCTAGTTTATCCAGAACACAAAACTAAACAGATATTTTTTTTCAGAAAGTGMAAGATTATCCCTGGATGCACAATCTAGTAATTTCTTTTCTCTTTTTAAGGTGGCTTCATCCAATTATATCATGAATGTATGACTTTCTTGTTCAGGACTCACCTGCCCCATTAATATCTTGGAGCTGGAGAAAATCTAGGAAAGAAGGTTTAAAATGGGTCGTTCTACCCTAAAAGGCTCCTCACGGGTTCTACCACCACCGACATGCGCAGCAACACGGTTCAGTGCCAGCATGAGGACAAATCACATCCAAATTTACAGCAACCTGGCGCGGGAAGGCACGTAAGGGCCGTATTTCTCAGCGCCCCGCTGAAGAGCAAACATCTCCCAAAGATGCAACCAGCCTCATCAGACTTTCAAATATGGAAAGTAAACAAAACAAAATCTTTTAAAACTCTGAACTAGTGGCAGCGAGCGCTGAGAATACCACGGTGCCTCCACGTAAACAGGCGGGAGCCCCGTGCTGGGGACGCCAACAGGATGTTTTGGCTCCGACACAAGGCTGCTGTGGAAGCGCGGCGTGCCAAGACGGTCACGCGAGGCCTTGCTGTCTGCTAGGAACGGGTAGCGAGGGAAAACGCCGCTGGGCTTTCGCTGCCGTAACGGGACAGCAATATCTACGCACTACCCAAAAGCAAACCGAAAAGAAGCTTCTCGCACCATGATGGGAAAGCCCAAATTGTCTGCCGCCAGGAATGTCCACCAAAAAAAAAAAAAAAAAGTCCAATATTAATCTGCAGGATGGGCAACGGGGCTCTTCAGAACGTTATTTTGCCTTTAAGATAAAACAAGAGAACGTGTTACGGATGAGTAGACATCTGCCACGCTCAGGCGTGACAGATCACTCTCAGCTGCCCTCTGCCGTAGCAGAAGTCCACCCAGTGCAAGCAGATTTCAGTGCAATGGGAGAAGCTGGAGGTGTTTGGCTCTACGAAAATACCAGGAACTGCAGAGGGAGGGACAGATGAACGAGCCGCTTTTTCATCCTGGGATGCCCTTTTATTAGCGTTAGCACCACGGCAAGGTAGGCTGCCAAGCCCGTGCTTCCTCCACTGCAGGAAGAGCCTTGGAGGAGTAAACAAGCTGAGGCCGTTGAGATGCTGGGGAGACTGATATCATTCAGCACATGCCATGGAAACCTAACGCGTTGCCAGCAGCAGTAGTGCGAGTTACTGGAGGCATGATAGATCAACCACGCTTTAATGGCTTTAGCGATAAAGGCAGATGACAAGAGTTCCATTCAAAATAGAAAGTCTAGGCAGAAAGCCAGCTACTCATCCCAAAACGGCTTCCGCCTAACCGCACGAACGCTTCAGGAATCTTCTCCCCACTTCTGCGGGCTCCTTACGTTCGGGCCCGCAAACGCGGCCTCTCTGGCCATCTTTGCACCCGGAGGCAGCCTCGCTCCCCACTGCCTTTAAACCGGCAATTTGTGGTGCCACMTCGACATCAGCTCGCCCTCGGAAGATGGGATAGGCTCCAGGCACGACGGCCTTGGACACTCGGCCCCAGGAAGCTGGGGTGGGTGGCTGGGGCAGTCTTCCTCACAGCTGCGCTTAAAATACCACTCTGATAAGGTTTATTTTTCTTCCCGCAGGAATGAAGGTTATGAAGTCACTGTGACCCAAATGTGAGAGCCCACCAGCTTCTTGATGGAGGCCACCATCCCAATTTCTCTATCATGCTGCTCTCTGGAAGTTCTTTGACAACTGTCCATTAGAAAAAAAACCCTCAAAACTAGAAAGAATAGCAGTACCATCTGGAGAATAATTACCTGTACCTGCTGCTTCCGTTGCCTCCGTCATACGCCACCCACGCCGGAGGCAAGCAACGTGCTAAATGAACTGATTTTACAGATGGATTTCAGCCATAGCCATAGCCGTGATGCTCCTTCGCGCCACGCGCRGGGGCCTACAGCTCTTCATCCGCGTCGTGAGCTGACAGAATCTCCCCCTCCACGAGCAAACACGAACGCTCAGCACCCAGTCGCCCGCGGTTTGCAGGATTGCACCACAGCGGGCCATCCTCACATCAGCTTTGCTRAAGTCAGAGGCCATCCCAGGCCTGCAAAGGGTCCTTTCCCCGCAGTAGCAATTCATTGTGTGCTGCAATTAATTCAAAATCACGATTCATGCATGTCAATCATGGCAGACGGAGCCAGTCACCCGTGACACTCGCACCMGTTTTGGAGCGGCAGACACCAGCAGACAGAAACCACATCCTYACTTTGGTCTGCTTAGATGCATGTAAACCGTCATGAGTCCACRGAGAATTTGGGAGCCGAGTCCCCATCCACCCCTTGCACAGATATTTTGGGGAAAAAACCGAAACGCATGTGTTCGCAAGCCAGGCTTCGACAGCTTGACGCGGTACCGAACGCAGGACAGCGGTTTCGCTGTTTGAAAGGCTGCTTCCACCCCATTAAAACAAGGCAGCGCTGGTCTGTGCACACCCTCCCGCCAGCAAACGCCGTGGGAACACCGTGGCCGCCTCGGACCTAACTCTAGCCGCGGCGGTGGCGGGGCACTTCTGCGTGCACTTACGGGCACATAAATTCAGTTTAGCTGAAACGGCGCTAAGCCAAAACCAACACAAAGATAGTGACCTCTGGAATTTGGGGCTACTTGCAGATGTCCTAAAGGATGCCATTGACTAAGTCATACAAAAGGTACTTTAACCCCTGGCAATGATTCATTTAGATATTTTTCTAGCAAAAAGCTCCATTACTTTGGGAGAGTTTCCCACTATTTGCAGAAAAATTCAGAAAAGAACAAGTAGATACTAATTTGTTAAAGAGACAGATAAACATGTACAGGAAATACTTCTATGAAGGTCCTGATCCTCTGTAGATTAACAATCTACAGTACAGGAGACGAAATCATGACACTGAGGAAATAAGCACACTATAAAAACAGGAAGAAGTGGAAGTTTATTTTTTTTATGTTATTTTGAGTGAATATTTGTTTTCGTGAAGCTCAAGACACCGGCAAAAGCCTCCACCTGCAGGTCCCACTGTTTTCGGTGCAAAAGCAGCTGCAGAGAGCTTCCTCGGCGGGAGCCGCCGGCCCAGGGAGGCCGCCCGGCGCGKGGCGGCGCTCTGCCACGCCGGCTCGTGACACAGACACCCGAGGAAAGCCGCGATCACGGGCGCTTTGAGCCTTACGGTGTTTTCCGCCGGGAAGCGGGCAGCTCCCGGAGACGCCCGCAGCTCGGGAGGGGAGGGCAGGAGTCAAGGCCGTGTCTTTGCTCATGTCCCGTCCTTGAGCTCTCTCGGGGACAGGAAAGCTCCGGGGCACGTCACGGCCCCGGCCCTGGCACTTCCCCTTCGGAGGACGTGGGAAGCTCCGCGGCGGGGAAGCAAGCGGCGCGACGCGCCCAAAAGCGACTTCCCTCCCCTCCAAGACGTCCCGCTCCCGAGCGAGCGGGCGAGCTGCTCTCGTGCCAGGCGGTGGACACACGTACTCGAACGTATCTGTTGCAAGCGTATTACGGAAACCGTAACGTTATTTAAAGATGCCCCTTGCAACCTCACGTGCAGCCAGGACTACACAAACCCAAGGAGCTGTGAGATGCCCAGAAGAGCTGTTTAATGCTTTCAGCAAAGGCGAGCTTTTAACCATCCTTTAAAAGTGTCCAGGGCACCTACGGACCGTGGGCTATCCTCCCAGCCAAGGTGGGCGTAAGAGGCTGCCCTTCGCTGGCAGACGCCCCGAGCCACCCATCATGCCTGCGATGACCAGCTGTTGCCAGTACGGGGACTATTCCAAAAATCCTCCTCCTGGACACTGCGCCGGGGGGCTTCCTGTYGCTCGTGACCCTCTGCCAAAGCAGCAGCGCGCAGGATTTCGAGCTGCTGCCCTTCAGCTGTCGAAAGGCGAAAGAGAAAGGAGCTGCCTCCTTCGGAGGCTCCGCAGAGCCCAGACACACCCCGGTCCCCCAACCATCCGACGGAATCATCTCCACTATTTTGGCAGCCCTTCCTCAGGCCCCGTTTGGGGCTCGTCGCTCCCTCGCACGTAGCCCCAGTGCTTCTTTATCCAGCAGCTCTCCTCCCGCGTGCCCAACACAGGGCCGAGACCCGGGCCCGGCCCCTCTCGCTCTGGGGGTGCCTACGGGATTTTCAACAGCAGCGCTTCRGCTGAGCGGAGTTTTATTAGCTCCCATCTGCTAGCAGCTGGCAAAGCAGGAATCCGCATCCACGGGCTGTTAAAGGTGCTATGCCCACGTTGTTTGGATTCGTGAGGTTAAATTAAGCTTTGCCTTTGATACGTAGGAATTTTTGGTTGGTGTCCCAGTGCTTGTCAGGGCAGGCTTTCTATTCACCTGAGGCAAGCACACTCTTCAAGCTTAATTAGGACATGCACAGGGCTAAAGCATTTACTAGTTAATTGAAGCGCTGCCCCAACCTACCCTGCGCCCCGCATGTCYCTCGTGCCTGGGGTGGTGGCACCCTACGAGAGGGAGGGCACCTCGGCCTGGGGAGAGGGGTTCCTCCTTTAGCCAAAAGGAGGCACGTGCGCCGCACGTTTCCCGACTGAAATAAGTAAATAAAACCCGTCCTGCCCCAATCCTGCCTCGCCGGGATCCGCGTCACACGCTCCGCTTCCGACACGACACGACGTCGGCCGACTCGCTTCTACCTGTTCCACAAAGCAGAAGGAAGCGAGGTGGCAAAAAGCACCCGCACAACTTGACCTAAAGCCACAAACGGCCTCATCCCGACCGGCTCCGCTACACAACGCGGCGAGGAAGCCTGCCGGCCCTTGAAGCTACCGCAGCCGATCCCAGTCACTACGGCGCGCGTCTGCTGCGCCCGCTGCGCAGCGAACTATTTCATTTCACAGCTTGCCTCGCGTAGCGTGGGCCGAAGGGACAAAGTAAATCAAAACCGGGCAGCTGTTGTACGGGACGAACCAGCCCRAAAGCGATGTGCACAACCACCAACCTCAGCGATGCTTCTTCCCCGCTGGCCGGGGCAGAGCAGCTCGGGGGAAGGCAGCAACCCGCTTCGGACTTTTGCAACAAGCCGCACYAACAAAGTTACAGCTAAGGGAAGTTACCACGTAGAGAAGCAAATGTTTTCCTCAAGCACACGGGAGGTTAGCGTATTTAGTGTTTTAATCAGACCGTGAGTGACAGAGAGCTGCATTCCTACAAAAAGTTCCTGTATGCAAATTGTTCCAAAATAAAAAGAATACACAAAGATTGGATACGGGGAAGTACGTGCTTCCCCAAATTTAAAGTCTATGGTTTTCAGTACAAGTTAAATATCAAATAGCAAGAACACGCAAAGCTGCGAACGTGCACAACATTTTTCCATTTTCTTTTATTCAGTCAGGCAAAGAAACTCTAACAGTCCAAACCACTGCAGCTTCCCTGCTGCCTACAGTGCTCCCCGCAACACGGCACCTTCCAATGAGCCACGTTTTCCCCTTCTCTCCAGAACTGAGTTTTCACTTGTTTTTACACATACACMTTTGATATCACGAGAGTTTCTAAATCCTCCTATGAATTGTATTGCAAAAGAGACAGCTGAACCAGGTGTTCGACCAGGCACATTCCTCCTGGACCCATCCAAAGAAAACACTCTTTGGTTTTCTGCCAGCTCACCAGCCTAGCGAGCTGCAAAGAAGACTCGCCCTCCTAGGCAGGCCGCTTGTCTGACTTTCCTGGGGCTTGTATTACACATCCTTCAGTAAGGATTTTAAACTTCTGTGGTTTTCGGTCTACAAAATGAAGGTAAATGTCAGAACAGCAAAATCTCCCAATGGACTACATTCTTCACCGATAGAGAGGTATCCTTTGCAAGCATCTCAAAATGCATGATGTAGGAGCAAAGCTTGCCTACAGACTGAAGAAAATCTCCTCTGTCCTCTCAGGTGCTCTCTTTGATGAGAATGTGTCTTTTTAGAAGACCGCAGCACAAGCAAGTTTTTAAACTCCACAGAAACCCACAGCACTGCTGGGGACCTCAGCAGGCAGCTCACGCTGCAAGCAAATTTGCCGAGGATCTAGTTAAGTGGAAACGCAAAGATTAACACTCATCCCCCAAAGCCTCGGAGCCAGGAGATGAGAAGAGCAGCACTCTCTAAGTTTCTATGCTATTAACATATTGTCAGCATTTTCTGTACTTGTTGCAAGAGACCTTGAGCACGGCTTTAGGCACTGGATTATTTTCTTCTAATGGGACACAGCTCCTGCAAGATGCAGCATTGTTCATTTTACTGTTTGTTTTGCAGGGTGAACTCTACACCGTGTTCCTTTCTTCACCAGCCACAGAGATCCTTCATGCTTCACTCACCTCTTTGTGACTATTTACTTAAGACTGTGTACAGCAAGGAATTCCTTCGCATTACAAAATGTCCAAAAGGTGCATTTATAAGGTACGTTTCAGCTCTGGTCCTGGAGAGCGCTCTCAGGGAGGTTCCTTTTTTCAACCTGAGGAGCTATTTTTACACCAAAGTTCAGGGAGCAGCAGAAGCTTCTTGCTGACAAAGTCACATACAAAAGTACAGGAAAGCAGCTGAGTATTTATTCCTTCCATCTAGGGAAATGACAGCTTTCAAGAGTAGTTGGATATTAGTTATTGGGAGCCTTTTTCAATTAAGGAACTAGTTAAGCCCAAAGCCAAAGCGTTCACTCTCACCCTTACGATTTTCCAAATCACGGCTCAACATGAGCAGCCCCTGCTCCATGGATGAGGGCGTCACTGAATTTTCCTCTGCAAACATCATGGCAATACAGTGCTGCCACGCAAACGCGTAAAACTGCTGTTATTGTACCTCCAGAGTCACCAGAAGCTGCATCTGCCTGCCACGTCCGGGTGGCACGGGCTGCGTAACGGCAATCACGATGAACTCACAGCACTCACGCCCAACCTAGCAGTTGGGGTCCCAGCCAACAGCACGTCCCCTGCTCTCATGCCGGGGCGCTGGGCACCTGCGCTCTGCCAGAAGCCAGAAACAAAGCACAGTACCCAGCTTAACGTGGAAAAGAAAGGCCAGATGCTCTCTGTCTCATATGGTACATGTCTCCAAGCTATGAACCAAGGAAGACGAACACCATCAGACACCAAAAAATACTGTTCGCAGACATGAAGAAGATTCACTTCCACATATTTAAGAGAAAATTCCATTACAGCCACCACCTTCCTGTGCCACTGCAGCAAAAGCTGCCTCAGCTTGCCCTGGTTCGCGTCATGGTAGCTTTTAAATCAAGGACTGTAATAAAAAGGTACAAAAAATGTTAGTATTTTTTATGCTGAGATGTCCCATTACCAGTGTTATTGCTCTGCCATTCCGTCCTTCCTTCTTCCTCCCCTACTGCAGAGAGAGATGATCCTTTCCACATACACCATAAAACAATCCAGTGAGCACAATTAATTGTACTCATGAGCAATGCTGGTAGTTATTTACCRATTTTTTTTAAAAGCATCCTAGGATTTGCACTGTCACATTCATAAAAGGATGAGAGAGGACCTGGAGGAATTTTCTTTGAAGCTCTGTTCATAGCATCTAGCTGAAGGCCAGCTGACATTCATCATCTGTGCTCTTCCTGCCACAGACGTGTCAGTTTTAGACTAGATCCTTGGAAATCCACTGAATGACATTTTTAATATCAATTGAAACACATGGCATATGCTGTATGCTGCTTTCTACTGCTTTACAGATGACTGGTCAGAGAGACACAACAGCTCCAGAACTTCCCTTTCCAAAGCAGCAAGGTAACGTCTTGGGGATTGTTTTTTTCCATCTTTGCTTACAAGACAGGGGCTGCTCTACTAAACACACAACACTAGACTTTCACAGCAGCACGACCCAGCACGGGAAAGGCTGGGGAATTTGGGCAAGTACAATTCTACAAAACACCTATCTGTGTCTCAAGACAACTTTCATCCTCTGCTCTACTAAAGTCCTGCTGCATCACCCTAGAACAGTGCATGCTACACATGGTACCTGCCAGCCTAACATCTCCTTCAAGGATACCCTGGCTTCTCCGGAAGTACATTTCTTAAGTCAAGAGGAGCCATAACAACTGCAAYGAAACCTTGTTCATCTCCTTTGAAAACCTCTACTGTAGTAGTCTTGTAGGCTGGACATGAGTTCACAGAATCACAGAACRRTTAAGGTTGGAAGGGACCTCTGGAGATCATCTAGTCCAACGCCCCTGCTCAAGCAGGGTCACCTAGAGCCTGTTGCCTAGGACGCTGTAGAGTCGTTCTCAAGCAGACCCACAAATCTGCTCGGTGGCACTGGCACAAGGAAATGGCTTCAGCATCCCAGAGACAAAATAAGCCAAACTGAAGAACGAAGCCAATGCTCTTCTCTCTTTTGCGTACAGAGTAAAAGCAGGYGCTGCAGCTGCTAAATTGCTCTCCAGAGAGGAACAGCTATCCAGAGGAGTCAACAGATTTTGCCTGTTTTTCGCCCGTTCTATGGATGCCCAGACTGCATCGAGTTTTAGGCGTTTCTCTTCCCACACGAAGAGAGGAACCGTAGAGGACTGCTGCCTGCTTGCCCCCAGCTCGCACAGTTGTGCAAGCACGGCAGCCAACTGCTGTATCTGCAGGATGAGTAGGTGCCCGGGACTCACCACTGGTGATGTGAGGTAGACGGTCATCTGGTGAAGGTCTGTCAGGGAGGTTCTCAGTTCTAGTCCCACCTCTACTGGTCGTACCTCAAGCGAGCAAAGGTAGAGTGACTGATCCCTCCTTCAAACACCTGTATGTGAGTACTAGATTTGGTCAGTTGACTTGCAGTCAAATATTTTCAGAACAGTACCAGACCAAGCAGAACTTCAGTACTGTAAATGGTCTTCTGAAACATTATTCCCCCTTTTTTTCTGGAGCAGAAAGGAAGACAAAGAGGGAAATATTSTAGTGTTATATTTAGCTATTTTTTCTTAATCTTGCAAGTTTCATGAAAGTTGTGTTTTACTGAATTCTCAAAATCGGGAACCTGGGGGGGGGGAGGTACTTCCCTGTACTGTCTTAGCCTGAATCAACATACAAACGCTATATACACTCGTATCAAAAGAGAGCTTTGCTTTCCTGATTTGCAAAAGTACCTGGTGATTATATCACTTAAGTCACTGGAGAACTTGTAGCACGTTTCATCTAACAGAGGCAAAAAAAACCAAAGCAGCAAGCGCTCTCCTGCACATAGCTCTGCACCAGTTCTGCTTTCTAAGTCAGCATTGAGAAAGCAATTAAGCTTCTCATTCCCAGCTCCTGTAATCGCAGCAGCTACACCGCACTGACTCCCAAAGTTTATGTATTTTCTTTTTAAGACATGAATGGGAAAGCATACACAAACACCCTCCTCTCCCCATCCCTTCCTTCCCATAAGGAGGAGTGTTTGTTTTTTTATATGACCTTATGAAAGACTGGGGAAGCTATTCCAGCAATAGTCTGATAAAGGTAGCCGGCACTTCCTTAGAGATAGAGGCGAGGAGGAGCGGGGGGGGGGGGAGGAAAAACCCCAAACAACACACAGACCAACACCCTCCCCAGCAACAACGTTATCAGAAGTATTTTTTATAAGCRTAAAATGACTTTCGGACTGTTACATCAACACCTAGAGCTTCTCCCATCCAGGGCACAAATAAACATGGAGGGACGCCAATGCAGAGGCACTAACGGCAGCAGAATTTTAGCACTTCATAGCTAAACATTTGCGCAGAATCCAAAGCACAAGACAAAATGCCTCAACTGGGGCTTTTTATGTTTCAGTTTATTGAAAAGCAGGTAAGTATTACAGCAGGGAAACGCGGGAACCGAAGCTGCCCGTGCAAGGTTCCTTTTACTACAGGCGCATGTATTTTAGCATCGTCCAGTCCAGCGTCGTGCGAGACAACGGCGGCAATCCTAGGGCCAGCGTACTCTTTGGGAGTTCACCCTACGGCGCCCAAAAAAGCYTCTTTCCCTCCCATCTTCCCTCTGTCCTCTGCCCCTTAATTATTCTTGCACATAAACATTACTTCTGGGTGGGGGAATAAYCCCCCACATACGCATTGAGTCGAGCACATAAAATTGTCCTCTCTTCTTCGGCTTGCTTCTGCTCATTCACTCCGCGTTAGGCGTTTTAAAGGTATTTTAACCAAAAATGGTAAATTATCTAGAAGAACAAGCTCGCTGACTTTGGAAGTTTTATGACTTCTGGTTCAGGGTGAGGGAGATGTAGAYCATTTAAGAACTGGTAAAAGCATGGATAGACTTGATCAACAGCTCCAGGAAAACTGTTGATATTTATTGTATAATTTGTTTTCGGAACTACTGTAAAAAGGCACTTCTCAGATTCGATAAGATCTTTCAAACCGGTACAGCTTATGTATACATATACAGAGGGGAAAATGGTTTATTTGGGCTTTAACATTCTTCCTGTAGGATGCGGTGTTTATAAAGGGTATTTCTAGAACTTCCTGATTGCGCTCTCGGTGCATGCATCCAGCTCTCCTCCAGGAGAGTCTGCGGCTCTGCAAGATTTTTATCGAATGCCTTAAAATACACAGCCGGTAGACACTTCATGAGAAGTCCCACGGTTCAGCAGGACCGAGATCCAAGTCACTAAGGCATATCAAATTCAAAACATTACAATCCTTGTTGATGTGTTTTTACTGGAAAAATCTGCAAGCTGTCCTTGCCCATATAATACACAGTGCTTTCTGGTTTTGTAATTACAYCTTTACAACACATATAGCCCCCCTTCTCCTCCTCTCTCCTTGTTTTTCCCCTCTACTGAGTTTGTTAACTCTCTAAATTTCCCCTCCTTCAGACGACAAGCAGAGGCTCGTCTTCAGTGCTGTTTAATAAGTTTCCAGATATTCAACAGAATCTGGTGCAATATCACAAAACTGTAATATTAAATATTTGCTGAAAAAAAATCATAGGCTTTTTTCTTTTCAGAACCTGTATTAATTATACTTCGCCCCTTCACTTTTGTTTCTAAATGCAGACAGTAGGTTTTGCAGGAAGCTCTTCTCTAGTTCAGCTACCGAGTCTACCCCAAACAGCAAACATCCCGAAAACGCAACGGTCATTTAGGAAATGCAAATATCAGAACTGTGATTTCCCACAACTCTACGCGATTTACTAACTTTTCTGTCTTTACAGCCACCAGACTGCAGATACCCAGTAACAACACGCAATGAAACGACTGGCTGCAACCAGCTCAACACCTCGCAGGCCAAGTTCCCGTCAAGAATGAATTACGCTGGCGGCACTGTAAATCTCGAGCGATAAAAGTTTTTGCTGCAATTCCGCCGGTATGGACAACGCGCAAGCGTGCACCGCCGAAACACCGCTGGCTTCTACGCAGCGCGTACGCGCGCACTGCAGAACGGGGAGCCCCGCGAGCTCGGCCCGGGCTAGCCGGGCCTTCCTGCAAGCCGGCGCTCTGCAGCCGGCCACCTCGGGTGCTCCGAAACCCGATCCCCCGAGGCGGCCGCAGCGCCAGAGCCGGCCCGCGGCGGGGTCGACCCCTCGGCGGGCGTCTCGGCCGTTTCGTCTCCCAGCCCGCTCCTCCGCGGGAACGGAAGACGCGGAGGTGCGGCTAGCCCAGGTCTGGGCATCGAGTGAACTACGTC
This sequence comes from Rhea americana, assembly GCF_003343005.1. Classification (NCBI taxonomy): domain Eukaryota; kingdom Metazoa; phylum Chordata; class Aves; order Rheiformes; family Rheidae; genus Rhea; species Rhea americana. The sequence continues at coordinate 410,717 of NW_028186375.1, read as the reverse complement.
GTGGACCAGAACACCTGAAATCAAGCAAAGAGGAGAGAAAAACTCCGCGCGTGCTCTGCGCTAGACCRTTGGATGCCTGCTGATGGCTACGCAGTCTTTAAGACTCAGACTGTTTGTAAATAACTTGCAATTCTAGACGCAGAGGCCCGGCAGCGGCGACGGAGTTTACTTGTCAGCTCTACCGACGTCTTTCCATAACTCTTTCCTGCATCCGTTTGACCAAGGGAAAAAGAAGAAAAAAGCAGCCCTGCAATACGAACAGCTGGATACTTTCTCTCTTCTCAGCCCTTGGAGCATGCCGCTCTTAAAGACCTCCAGAAAAGCAGCCCGGGATGCATTTTCCTGCTGACCCAGTCCCAAGGCATTGCAGGATCCGACCGCAGGGAAGCACCTGCGCCGCCAGCGCCTTCGCCAGCCCGCTCACCCACCGCGACTCGCTCCGCCCCAGCTGGAGGCAAGACGCGCTCCCGCGCGCGCCGCGACGTGCGCAGCGCCCGTAGCCTCGGATCAGCGCGGGGGCAGAGCGGCCTGCTCGCCAAGGCACGTAAACGGGCAGGCTGCTTCCCAAGGGCTCGGGAACCGGGCAGGCGCGCTCAGAAACGTCACGGGTCCCCGGCCTGCCGAACGCGAGCGGCGAGGAGCGGGCGCTGCGGCACGCCGCCGGCTCTCCTTTGCGGGCGAGGAGGCTACGGGGGAGCTTGCTTCCACCTCCTGTTCTCCTCCTTCTCCTCCAAAAAAGGCTCCGCGACTACCCACCGCATTTTGAAACGTCGTGAGCTGCAAAACCACCTTAACGGCGCGTTTCAACTACTGCAGAGGGAACTAATGCCGCTCCTGACTGCGCGCCGAGCGCTCAGGCAGCGCGAGGCATCTCGGCGCGCCGAGGGGGCGGCGGACGGGGAGGGAGGCTGGCTAATCTTTAGCTGCGATTTCTGCCTGCAAAATTGTGGGACTGCCCATACAGGTCTCCYGCCTAGTGCAAGGTGAAAATCTCAGCATTTCGAGCCTTCCTGGGGACTGGAGCACACGTGCATGCAAGAACCAAAGAACAAGCGAATCAGAGGAAAGAAAAAAATCAGCAATTTGGGTTAAATTTCACTTAGACCTAATGCAACACGTAGAACCTGCTGGCTATCGGCACGAACTTCTTTACAACGTTGAAAGCGCACTCTGAAATAACTGTTTTTGAGAAAACATAATTTACTTCTAAGGTGAAGCATCTACTTCTGTCGTGTTAAACAGCCAGGGTTTCACTTTGCCAGCTGTTTGGATGGCAYTCGCAAGAGCCTCTGCGGCTGGGCAGCCTGCAAGCAGAGAAAGAGGAGAAAGCGTCARGAAAAGGAGCTGGGGCGGGGGCAGAAGTCCCACTTCCAGCCAAGGTCGATGCTTGAAGGAACGGYGTCCTGGAAAAGAAAACAAGCAAGACACAAAAACCGGTGCAAGGGAAAGGAAACGAGAGAGCACAAAAGAAGAAGTGAAACAGAGAAAACGAGCAGAAAATAYGCCGAGATGCTCCAGAAGCAGCAAGCAAGCGGCTCCGGGCGGTGAGCCCACGCGGCCCTGAAGGTTTTAGGCGGCCTGAAGGCAACCTGCTGGCTGGAAASACGATCCTTGCCCACCTAACGGTCGCCCGACTCCAGGCGTGCTCCAAAAAGCCGATCCGACGCCAGCCCGGGGAGGGGGGGGGCGCGAAGCGAAGGTGTCGAAGCGCCCGCCGCCGGCCAATAATTTACTCTCRTTCTGCTAGAGGGAAGGAAATTAAATTTATTGACTTCATGTGCACGGGTAGTAACGCGAAAGCAGGGGCTGAAACCAGCGGTGAGCTGTCTCTTGCTCCACGGTTACTATTTTCCAACCCGGTCCAAAAGCAGCACGACGATCACCGTCATCTCACCGCGGCTGGGTGGCCTAAAGGAAACAATTTCGTGGTTTAAATCCAGCTCCCAGAGAACCGAGTCCCCGTTACGGAGGGGTCTCGCTGCGCTACGCGCCGCGTTCAACCCACGCCAGAGGGTGCGCCCCCGCGAGGGTAAAACAGGCCGCAAGAAACGGGTCGCAGAAGCTCCCAGCGCTGCGCAGCGAGACCCCTCCTGCCGCCGGCTGCCCCGGCTCTCGCCACGGCGCCCGCGGAGACGATCCGCCCTGGCAGCGCATCCGAGCCGTTTACTCCCCGACCCAAAGCTGGGTGGGTTTTTTTTTTTTTTTTATCTCGCCCCCTCGAAAGTCGATTCGGGTTTTGCGGGGGCTGCGCTGAGCCGCGGGCCGGGCCGGAGCGCCGAGCCCGCGGGGAGGCGCCAGCCCGGCTCCTTCCCGCTCGCCTGCGCGCGATCCCCCCCCCAAACCTCTCCTCGAGTCGGCCGACCAGGCACCGTCTCCGCGAGCCGGCCGCCTATAGCTCCTTTTCCAGCTGCTTCCAAGACAGAAGCGGAAAGGGTCAATCGCTTTTTGGGTTTTTTCCATCTGATAGAGCGATTCCCTTATAAACAGCGAGCTCTCCAAGGAACTGAACAAAGCAGCTACTTACATGTAATATTTTAAACAGTCACATTTTCAGGCCAAGAAATAAACAGTTATATTTTGGCAATCCTTCATTTCCTGTCCTATTGGTGAGCAATAATGTCATGACACATGGTATGTCCCATGTCTTCCCCCCGGCTGAAGCTGGCAGCAAAGAGTTAGTTGAATGAACTGCTTATTACATCTAAAGAAAAATCGGCAGCATTGGGCAAAGTTGTTTTGAAAATGAAAAATGAAAGAAATGATTTTTTTTTTTTAGTGTAAAGGGCAAACTGCAACACTGATGCATGTGCAGTCGTCAGAGCAAGTGTCCGCTGATCCCTTTCCAGCGAGGGAAGGAAGTGGGATTTGGGGACCAGCGAAAGGACAAATTACCATGAGTCAAGTTTAATTCTCTTTGCCTGGAATGGGAAAAATGCACTACCCCGAAGCAACCGCGCGCTCCAACACCGCGCTTTGCTGGCTTGGTAATACAACACAGCAACCCTCTGCAACGCTCCAGAGCAGCAACGGCACAGCCCACTTAAACCAGCTTCCTAAAAAGCTTCAGAAGCTTGCTAATCACATTTGCAAAAGATTGGAACGTGCATTTACAGTCCCAGCACTAGGTCTGTGCCAGCACGCTTTAAAAAAAAAAAAGAAAGAAAGAAAGAAAGAAAGAAAGAAAGAAAGAAAAATCAAATGCACTTTCGTTAAGTAGCAGGGATGCCCCAGATGTTCAGTCCCGGCCGGGAGCCGCGGCGCGGAGCAAGCCCGCTCGCACGGCCGGCGCGGGGCTTCGCTCCTCGATCCCAAGCAGCGCAACGCTCCGCACCAACACTTCCTCGTTCGCTGACCTTTTCCAGCTAATTACTTCCTGTGACTTTCTTGGAACTGTGCATCACAACGAGCGAAGGCAGCCCTGGGGCATAATTGAATCATTTTATGCTTTCGGATTCTGCTGAATACTCCTACTGAGAAGCATAAATACGCCGCCGGCACACAGCCGAGCTGCATGCTACCTACCCTTTTCTGGAGATAATTCGTGCTCGTACCGGACGGGCTCGCACAGCCCCTCGCTAGCGCGCAGAGCGCCGCAGCCCGAAGCGCGCTGCGATCGGCACCTCTCTCTGCTAACCTGCGCTCGGCACCGCAGCTTTTTGCCTCCGGTTTATTACGGCGCGTGCCCCCCCCGCCCCCTGCAATCACCGACACGCACGCGGGAGAGCTGCGGAGGGGGAGAAGCAGGGAAACCGAAATAGAGCCGTAGCAGCAGAAAGAGCCACTGTCTCGGCAATGACAGATCGACCTCTAAGTATTGATCTTAAATGGTGCAGTCATTAAGGAACCAATGAGTTTCCAGCATCCTAAGCCCTATTTTTCCTTCTCCGTTTCGCAAACTGTTTCCAATTCAAAGCGCTGCRGAGCACGCATCCTGACAGCGGTCCTTTTTTGTAATCTGGCTGTTAACATTTGCTCACAGTGCACTCAGTGAAATGAGAATAGCTATGCAAATTAAAGCCAGATATCTAGGGCAAATAGCATGCTATGCTACCATTGTTCTGACAGCCCGAGAAAACTTATCAGGAGAGCCTGTCCTTATTTCTTTTAACACCATATATATTGAAAAATCACTTCACCCACCACCGAAATGAAAAACAACATATGAGTCACTAGCTTCAGCAACACTATCAATCAATGCAAGCTTGGAAGTGAAGAACTTACAAAGGAAACCATGGCTCACCTAAAATACCTAACTGTGCCCTGCAACATAAAGGCCTGAATTGTACCGTAACCAGCCCAACGTTTCAACAGCAAGGACGTTATTAGTCTTAGAAACGGTGGCTCCGGCCGGGTAACCACCACCTCCGTTCTTCATTTGCCCTGAAAGTCAACACCTCCAGCAGCCAAGAAAATAGTGACGCTCGACTGGGAAAACGGTTCAGCGCTAGTTTGCAGGCGCTCCCGGTCTCCCACAAACCTTCCCTGCAGTCCTCTGCTTCAGCAACGACCAAAACACAACTCTGTTCAGTTCAGCAGTGACCACAGGAAAGGCAGCAGGACATTAGATCCTCCCTCCCCAACTCAAATAGGAAGTACATTAAACCAATTAGATGAAGCCTCCTGCTATTCAGCACAGGAGCAACGAGGCACGTGGAGGAAGAATTTATTCCAAAACAAACTGCAGCCTACAATTAAAAAAAAAAAAGAAGGCCAGAGCCAAGTTCTCTCCGTGTGCCACTACAGTCAGTGTCTTACACCAGCGCCCACCTTTGCACCAAGGCCCCAAGGAAAACGCACTCAGGGCAACCTCCTCCGGCGCTCGCGATCCCCACGCTTGGCTGCAAACATACAGATACCTAGAGACTACCAGCCCTCGTCCACTGAAGTGGAGACATAAGGTCTCCCAAGACGACACAGAAACCCATCTCTCCTCTTCTCTCTGCTGCCCAATTTGAGAAATGAAACCAAAAACCAGACCAACAACTGTAAGGCTTTTATTGGAAACAAGTTTGCCTCATTTTCCAGCCGACTAGGTCATGGCAATCTGTAAGAGAAATTGAACTTTTTTTTTTTTTTGGAAGAACTGTACTGACTTCAAAATAACCACAATTTCAAAAGCTATGTATAAATATATATTTATAGTCTCCTCAATAAGAA
>NW_028186375.1:233534-403457 GCF_003343005.1 Rhea americana | reverse complement strand
CGCTCCCGGAGCGCAGGCCGGAGGCGCCGGCGCTGCGTTTCGCCCCGCTCGAGGCCGCGCCGCGGGGGCAAGCAGGCGCCCTGCGCCGCAGCGGGCCGCGGCTCCTCGCGTTGCCCTCCGGCTGCAGAAGCAGGCTGGCTCTTCTGGCGCTTTTCTCTCCTTGCTCGCTGTCATAACCCTCTTTATGTGCATCCATAAAGTGCTTTCCCTGAAGGCACGCTATAAAATGCTTTCACATGGGGAAATAAGCCATGATTGCCGTGTGCTGTAAAGGGCGCAGAATGAATACTTTGCCTTGTGCAATAAGTAAGCCTGATCCTGCAAATGTCTGCTGAGAGGCATCGGGCTCATTGCTGCGGCAGGACGTGCTCTTSTCAGTGGGGCCGCTCACCGCAGTAGGTGCTCTGCTTAGCCCCCAGCTGTAGGAGGGCCCCGGAGTACGGATCTGCTCTTCTCCAGGCTAGCAACACCGTGCAGTGTTTGCAGCAAGCTTTTTAATAGCGTAGCCATAGCAGAAGAAGAGTTTTGGGGAAGTCAGTGTTGTTGCTTGAGAAGGAGGGAGGTGTGGACTTTACATCCACATAAAATTCCTGCCTGAGCTGGAAGTAAAAGCATCTCCTTGAGCACTGTCGCTTCGATCCTTCTCGATGTTTCCTTCGGAGATGCCCAGCTGCGCTGCAGACCGGGCGCCGAGGTCCGCCTGGGTTGCTCTGGTTAGGAGAAGAAACGGAGGAGGGTGATGAGTTGATTCGCTATTGCTGGGCAGTGCGATTTGCAGAGACGTTCGAAGCCAAAGGTGTTGAATGGCACAACAGTGCTTTTCTCTCTTTCGTCTGGGTTTCATGGTGTGGTTTCACAACCTACGCGCAGCTCCGCAACCCTCTGTCACAGCGGGGCAGCTGGATGCAGCAAGCATGAGCCCAGTAACTTGGCGTTTTTTATCGCCACCCAACTTTTGGAAAGAAGGTTTGGCCATGAAGTTGAGTGACGAAGCATGAGTTTTGGTTTTGCTTTCTTCAGCAGCTCTGATGTAACTGAGCAATCCTGGGAAAAGACGTCTTTGTCCTACCCAAACRTGTTGTCCCTCCTTCTGGCCTCCGCGAGCTCCTCAGCTGCAGGATCTGTGCCGACGGCATGCGGGAGATGTCCCGTTTGAGCACCGCCCTCGCCGCGGAGGAGTTTTCAGCCTTTCCGTGGAGGAAGGCAGCTCCAAATCTAGTCTGCTGGCCTTAGTGTTGAAGGGGTGGTCAGATTTGGAGGGGGAGCTGGTGGAGATGGTCTGTGTGTCTCTGCTCTGTTGGGTTTCAGATCCTAAACAGTCCATATTTTCAGGATCAGAAGCAGAAACCTGGAAAAAACCTGTGGACTGCTAGTAACTTACTGGCATCCATTCCCGGAGGCAAAAGTCACTTATAGGTTTGAAGTCTTCTCTAAGAGTTGCTTACACCTAAGGGGAAGCGCAGTGTCCTTTGGAGATGGGATCAGAATCACAGCTTTGGTCACGCTGCGATATTAAAATAACATATTTCTAATTGCTAGAGGATTGGCCCATGGTGCTGCCAGTGTTGCTTTCCATTAGTGCTAGCGCTGTACAGTGCTGGAGAGCAGCCTGCGGCGTCTCGTCCGGGTGGCAAAGCTGCCTCTCTCCTGCCCCCTTCTCACCCAGCCGTTCCCACGCAAAGCCCGGCTGGAGGCCCGCTCCATCGTGCTACTGCATCCCCCTGCGGAGTTACGCTACCCTCTGGCTCCGTTAAATGGTCCGGGCTAATAACAACTCCTGATACCCCTTCGTTTTGGAAAGTTATTCAGGGACCCGGTTCTCAGAATGGCATGATAAACATCTTGGCAAACTGCGCCCGAGGCAGGAATAAATGGTTGGGGGCAAGGAAATGGCAGGAACTTCTTAATCTCTTACGCCATAAAAGACTAGACGTAATGATCAGATGCTCTTCCACCCTTCTTTTCGCTCATAAATGATGCTGAGATTACACAGGCTTCCAGCTCTCCTTTTTTTTTTTTTTTTTTGTCTTTCAGGATGAAAATCTCAGTCCTCAACGAGAGCACAGATGGGAGCGAAGAGGTGAGCACGGTGTTTCGTAGTGAGCTACCGCAGAACCGGAATAAGCAGGGAATTACGGCCATGTGGAAAAACCAAAGCAGCCTGCGATCGTGTAATTAAATGGCTATCGTAACGYGCATACGGCTGCGGAGAGCAGTGTGCCCAGGCTGTGCTTTTACAGCTTTTGTTAATGCTTGAGAGCTTGACTCTGGGACCCGAGTGACTTTTTGTGTATTTTGTGTGTGCATGTATATGTATTTGCCACAATGGGCAGATGCAAAAGCGTCTGAGACTTTGAAGCTGAAGTTTTGCTAATCTGGTTTCTTGAGCCTCCGGATTTGCAAGATCTCACATTTGATCTCTGCTCTCACTGACATGTTAATTTGGAAGTTGCTATGATATTTATTCGTGGAATGATTTCTGTCACCATACAACCCTATTAGTACTCCGTACATGCCTTTAGTGCTGATTAATACTGAATTTTATTTTTCTAATATTGAAATTACCACGCGGGTTCCTGTGCGTAGCGCTTTAAAGAAGAGTAACTTTTCTGAATGAAAAGGCTCTCGAAGGTGCAATTTCTACTTGTGTATTCTGATGTTTGTATRCGGATACGGAATTCCTGCTTACGCACAGACTGGTGTTTTCCCTGTGATGTGATCATTACAGTACCTAGAATTAATTAGCCATTGGTGGCAGTGCTTCAAGACRGCAGCTTCTGCATACTAATGATTTGCATGCTATGAGTATTCTGCGTTTTGTGTTTGAGAGGAAGGCTTACTGCTTATATTTTACCTGTTGCAGAGAACCTGGCATGTGGAYGTTGTGTTTGGACTGAAAATGGACTTCACCGGGTGCTGTTAGAGCTTTAGCTGATCTTAGGTGAAAAGCAATGGGATTTGAAAGAGCCAAGTGCAGTATGGCATTTATTGCAGACTGCCAGTGCAGCCCGTTACCTTCACGTGCACCTGCCTTTGAGCAACGTGCTCTTGAGCTGAGACCTTCCATGCTATCAGTTTAGGAATCTAAATATGAATATTGGTGCCGTGTTGAATGTGCTAGTTTAAATGACTTTTCCACTGACTCACTCTGTGACTTTGAATGAGCAAGGACTGGAAGTCAGTAGTCCTGAATCACTCTCTCCTCCAGACGTTCACCCTCCCCCCATAATTCTTCAGAGCAGCACTCATATTTTAAAAGCAGCGATAACATCCGTGTCTTTCTCCGTTGCAATCGCTCAGAATTTAAGAGCTACAGAAATGATCTGAAACATTTGCAGCCAGCTTGAAAGCTTTCAGCTTTGACACATTCCTGTAGGTCACGGAGTCTGGAAACGCGTAGCCTTTTCCAGCAGGAGTGAGATTTYGGTATGCGGTTTAGAGAATCGTCACAAGTCTTTCTGTCACCTGCCGGGGGAGAGGGTCCTGCAGTCTCACTAGGATAGTCTTCTGTGGACTGCAAGGAAAGGGACCCTCATGGCCAAACAGGCTGCTTTGCCCGAGATCTGACCATCCCATGGTTTTCTAGGCTTCTCCTCTTTTTTTTTTTATTGTGATGTGTTTTATTACTGGCCAGAAAACGCTTATGTGATCTCTTCGCCGCTGCATGCACGCGCCCTCTTTGTACAATTTGTGAACCCTCGAGGCTGGCGGCCTGAGGGGGAGGAGTGCAAGGGGGGCACGGGGACGGGGAGAAGGGGTCGCGGAAATAGCTGAGCGCTCACCAGCTCAAATGGAAGAAATGGCCGGTTAGAGGAGCGAGTCAGTGCTTCGAACCGAACGAAGAGGGGGAGCAGGAACTCGGATCCAGCGGGCGACAGCACGGAGGCGGCAGCAGGGGAGGCACTGACCAGCGCTTGCTGCAGCCCTGAGTCACGCTCTGGGAGAAACCCAGCCTCACCAGTTGCTGTGTTCACGAAACCACACGGTGCCTTTTACCTTCGCCCGAAACAAAAGCAAGGTTTCTTGAAATTAGGCAGGTTGCAAGGAAAAGGGGGCTTCTCCAACCCCTTGCTTTCCTATTGGGTTCTCTGATGTCCCCTTAATATTCAACAGAAAGTGATTTATAGGCCTCCTGACATGATGGTTTGGTGTTTCCTTTGTGTGCATAACTTCCTTTTGATATAAAGAGATGATAACAAACCCAAATTGTAATCTCGCAAGCACATGACACAGTGTCTTTGCGGTGCAGATAGCAGGGAAATGCTCTGCTCTTGAGTTCAGCGCTTCAGCTGCCCTCCCCCCAAATTTCACCCTGCTGCCAGTGAGACAGCAACGGTGGCAGAAGTGACTCCTTCAGACCTAGCAACGCAGAGCACATTTTTGGAGTCCCCCTAGAGCTGAGTCCCTGGTGTGCACTGAACAAGGAGAGAGGTTCCTGTCTGCTTTTTAAACTTCTTTCCTATCTTTTTTCGTGAATGCTTAGGAGGAAAAACTGCGTGAAAACCTTCACATTTCACTGTCGGTTCCCCGGCAGTGCTTTGCTTCGGTGCCTTCCTGGCTCGGAGCGTGCCTGGCCCATCGGATCGCAAGGTGAGTGTGCACAGACGCTGCAGCTATCACGGRTGCACTGGAACCTCCGGATCTGAGATAACCTGACTTTGGAAAAGCCGGAGCTTCCTCGCCTGCAGGTAGGATGTGTTTCGGGCTCTCCGGACTCTGCTCCCGGCCTCTTCACAAGGCTCTGGTAAGGGGTTACTCCAGTTAGCACTAAAATGGATGGATCTGGGAAAATCACAGGGCTTGTGCACACCTTTTCCTTCCTTCCTTAGGAAGTAGTTGAATTAGGCCTCAGCCTTTAAGGAGACTGAGTCTACTTGGAGAAATTGGTCACCTTCCTGTACCCAAACTTAGCTTAATAAATAGCTCGGGAGAGATGGTGCCTTCTGAACACCCAAACCCCCTTTAGCACAAGGCTCCTTGGTCAGCCCCAGCAGGYGACAGCATAAACTGCTGTCTGAGGCACATGGCGAAAACAATTTTCTTGGGTTGACYTATTTTTCTCATCTAGCATCTTGCGATGCTCTCAGGATCCTGGTTTAGTATCCAAGCAGTTAAAATAGCACATGTACCTGGCCCAGGCCTGGCTGTGGCAGAAACTGGCACACAGGTATCAATTAGAAAAGACTTGCGGAAATAAATTAAGCTGTTCAAGTAGGGTAATGAGCAAAGTGCTGGTTCATCTTTAGTTGTTTGTGGTACGGGGGCAAAATAAGTGGAACGGATGTTGGATGTAGCCTCCTTAACTGAGCCCTYGGCTTCAGGGCTGCTCAGCGACGCTGACCCCGCCGTCCTTTACAGAGCCTCAACAGTACTTCGTTTCAAAAGGCAGCAGTCCACCCTCTTCTCCAAGCAGATATTTTCCCTTGTGTCAACGTCCATATAAAAACTCCGGCTCAGCAAATGTAGCACATTCAACGGCCTGGCTTGAGCGCACTGGGAAGACCTGAGGTGGAGAGTTAAAGCTAAACAACTCATTCATGGTTAACACCACGCACGACTGGATGGCTCTGAAACGGGTAAGTCACAGCACGTAACAAGGAAATGGGGAGGAAAACTTAATGAACTGCAGAGAGCAATGGCTTAGACAGCCATCCGCCAGGACGCCTGTCTCGCTGTCCCCGAGAATTCCCATGGAAAATCACCACTCGCTCCTTTTATGTTCTTGTAATCACGAATGTATTACGTGTCCCTGCCCACTTCTAAAGAGGGGAGTGAAAATTACTCATCACATCTTCTGGGACTGGACGTATGCTCCAGTACGTATTCCAGCTCTGTCTCCTGGAGAATGAAGACGGATCGCTCTGCTTCGTGCTTGGTTATTAACACACCCTTCCAGTCGCAGGAAGGAGCAAAAAGCCCTCTGCAATGTTCCTCCTTCAAACTCATCGCARAACTCCCTTAACCCGCGCAGGAGCCCCTCTAGGCTCTGAGCAAAACCAGGGCCAGTTATTACTGGGTGAATGTCCTGGCCTTAAAAGCTGGAAGTGAAAACAAGCTCAGATGTTGGGTATGCTGAAGTGGCTGCTGAAGGGATTTTTGTTCGTCCTACACTTAATATCTTCCTGCTAAAATTACAGGTGGGGAGGAGTGTGGGGTAAATTGAGGTTTATTGTGATGGAGAAGAATTATTTAGCATTTGCTGGAAAACAGCAAATGGAAGACTTTCTGGAAAACAGACTGTTTCAGTAAGTCAGAAGTACTTGATTTAWGGGCTGCATTTAAGTGATGGTGAAGGAAACCTCGATCTGTGGCAGGTCAACATTTGCCTTTGATTCTGTTTTTTTTTTTCTCTTGTTTCTGAAAACCCCAGCATTTGCACCTAATGGGATGCACTGAAAGCTGTATTTAAGGGAGAGAATTTTATCCTCTCCTGCCTGTACTTTTAGCACGTTAGAATTGTTCAACTGCAGCTTTACAAAGCGTGTCTGGAGAGTTGGTTGGGATGGGAAGAGTTACAGAGCGCTGGTAATAACTGCCTGCTTCAACCCCACTGAACTCCGCAGCAGCTGGATCAGACCATCCAGAAGAGATGTTTTATTTTAAATACCCATAACATACCTTCAGTGGCATATGGCAAATTGTTGCATGCAGATTTTCACACGCTGGACAGTCCTGCCAACACAATTAGGAACATGCGTGCTAGGATCACGTGCATTTTCAGGGTCACGGGTGTTAAATGTGTGCCTGAACCTCTGCAAAATTATGGGCTTTGCTTCAGAAAGCTTTTCAGTTGCCCTACATTTCTGGGATAACAAGATCATCTTTAGACACCTAGCTCCTTAAACATCCCAACTCTGCAGCATCATCCGTCATCTTATGCGTTTTATCACCTTTTTTCTTTAAATAGGGAGCTTATGAAGAAGACATTTTGGTGGCTGGTGGCTTTTTTTTTAATGTCATCTGCTTTGTCTTTATCAGACCTATCACAGAGTCTGAGCACATCCTTTTTTTTGCTTTCTCCTGCCAGATCTGTTCATTTCATACTTTRCTTCCCCTGTCTTGGGCAATGGAGTCCCAAAGTCATCTAGGGGTGAGACASTCTACGCTCATGGACTGTATGCATTTCCCAGTATATAGCGGCTGCTGCTTGTACCAAAGTCATCGTCACGCTACCACTAGTTAATTTATCGCCACATAAAGTGCTGTGGATAAGTGCAACAATGAAAAGCTACTTATAAAACAGTTTCTGCTCAGCTCTAAAGAGATTTAGATCTTCTCTTTGACATTTCTGATTCTAAGAAAGTAATACATGTGAAAGCTCCCCTAGAAGGCTTGAATGAACTAAATGGTCTGATCAAAGGCCAGTGAGATGGCAGTCTGGATTTTGGCCTCACTTCTCTCTCAGGGTCTCAGGTGAGCCGAGATAAGTCTTTGTCTTCTGGAAAGAAAGATGGGCAGCAGTCTTGCTTGAAAACCCATCAGGAGACAAAACACAGGGAATTTTCACCTTGATGTAGCAAGGCAGGATCAACTCTATCCCCTCTGCAGGCAGACCTTCCCGCTGCTAGTAACAAGATAATCAAGGTACCCTTTGAGAAGGGCACCTGGCGCTTTCTGTCCTCTGAAGAACTCCAGCAATGGAAAGGGCTTAGTGCGGTTGCTGAAATCAYGGTCAGAACTTGACTGGACTTCAACATCTTCTGCACCATGGTAAAAGCTTTGCAATAGCTTTCTGTTTACTGCACACAAAATCAGCCTGAAACAGGATCTGAACATCTAACATTTGTGTTTCATTATACAGAATTTTCTCATACTCAATTTCCAAACATCAGGAGGAAGCTAGTCACTGAGGAACATAAGGGGTTTAAAAAAGAAAATCACCCATGTCATAAATGATACACTACAACTTTTGATGAAGTTGGTGCATCCATATGATCGTGTATGGTTTTGTATACTAATTTTTAGTGTCTTTCATAGTCTTTTGTAAAGAAAGAGAAGAGTGTTAGTCTTATTTTAGAGCAGAAGAAATCCCAGTGGGGTGAGATACCCGAGCGTCAGTGGGAGAACTCAACTGTAAGGAGCACACAGGAATCATCTGCAACAGGAAAACAGCATTCACTTGAACTTAGTTCCCAGGGCTTGTTTATGTGTGCCTAATTGCTGGCCTGAAAGTGGTCTTTAAATCAGCCCCCCTCCCACCGCTTTCTTCCCATGTAATTTGCTATCGGAGAGAAGAGAAATACATTCTGACTTGTTTTTTGAGATCTACCAGAATTCCTCCAAACTTATGAGACTATTGAAGCAAAACTGAATGCTTCAAGCCTGAACAYCGCATTGCTTATTCACTTCCCGTAGTTCATGGCAGCCTTGATTAGCCCAAAACTGTGCTGTGAAGCTGCTCCATCAAACTGTATGTGTTCCTGTCTTCTGCCTGGTGAGGCCTAAGTAAATGTACTCCAGCATGCATTTCTACCTTAGGAAAAGTTCTTTACATCCTCATTTCCAAGTTTTAAAATAACTCTCTACAGATTAAACACATTTTTTTACCATCCAAGTAAGTGTTTTCACTTACAAATCTATTTTGCTGCCCTTTCCTTTGCACTTGTGCCAGTATGCATCCAATTCTTGGATAAAGAATTAAACTTAGATTTTTGGTTATGATGCTTCCTCCCCCCTCCCCTTTTATAATGACTGTAAGACATATGCCTTCTCTCCTCTGAATTTTAATCTTTCTAATGAAGGTTTGTTTGAAGGAAGCAGACCCTTCAGAAAATGCTTTAGTTTTGAGGACCAGCTGCCTTTTCAATTTTAAATGCACTTTTCAGGTGCATCACAGGAGTCTAATTAAAGCACWTTTACCATAAAGGGGAGCAGCATGTACATTCCTACTGGAAACTGCACTATGACATGAAAGCTCCCCAAACACTGTGTGTAACTGCAAGGTGAGCAAGGCTTGGCCTTTCAGATGTCCCACGGGAGGGAAGCACCCAAATCCTGTAGCATTGCAAGCGTCTGAATCACGGAGGTTAGGCCGTAAAGCCTCTGATTCCCACTGGTTTGAAAACACGTGCGACTCTGAAGATCGACCCTGGTGCAGAAGTGGGGTGGCCAATCTGGGACTGTGCCGGCATCAGGGTTCGGGTGAGCCCGTGCGGGAACCCCTGCGGCCAGGCACCCTGCTTGGCCTGCCCACCCCCCAAGCGAGGGGGCTGCAGAGCCCGCGGTGGGGGCGACCCTCACTTTCTGCCTTTCCACTCTTTCTCCCCRTGGTTTTTCCAGCTCAGGGGTCAAGGTCTGCTGGCTCTGCGTGGTATGAAGATTTTGCTTGCTGGTTTGCRGGCTTGAGAAGGGCTGGTCATGCCTGGTGTAAGGAATTATTTATTTCTCTAAGTAAGTGTCTTTGTCTTAATTAAGACTCTTGGAGAAAACCTTTTCCTCTCCCATATTATGGAATAGATCAGGCGTAATGCCACATACCAGAGTGAGATCAGCACCTGGCCTTCAGTGTAGCTGCCTGGAGCTATGTAAACCTAGCCACAAGCCGTATATCCCTGCAGAACTGGAGTCCTCCTTGCTGGTTGTATCAGGTGGATGCTGAAATCTTTCTCCTCCTCTGTGGCTCCCTGGAGCCCAAGGGGTTGCTTCAGAGAGCCGCCGGCTCCATCAGCCTGCAGCTGTGTGGACAGACCTYGCCAGACTTCAGCCCTAGTGAGACTTCCTCTTCTGCCTCTATTCGAAGGCAGACTTTACGCGTAGCTCGCTGTTGGGAGGAAAGATTTTGCAATCCATTTGAGCATCAGACACTGGCAATCCCTTTCTTACTGTCGCAGTTGGAGAGTATCTTGGGCTAATTTGGGAGATGCAGTGCTCTCCTGGGTCTAGACTTTGCAGAAAGTGTTGTTCAGCTGCCCGCGGAGTTACCAGGCTTGACACAAACGTGCTAGCCAAACACRAAGGGAAAAGGAAATATGGGAATATTCACTACCAAAAGACATGGCCTGCCTTGACATTTTCATTTGCAAAACAATGGCTTACRGTGAGTTTTGAACTGGTAGGTGATGTAGACCTTTTTCCTTTTCCTCTTTCTACTTTTATTTCCTGTACAGCACTATCTGGGGTTACTTAACATTGTCACCAAGTCCTAGGGATTCCCCTCCCTGTCCCCTTCCAGCTGTGCTGGATCTCCCAGGTTCCCTGCAATGCAAAATTGCTGAGGGAAGACATTTTTGTTTAAACTGGAAGCCCTGAACACAAGGGCTGCTCCTCCCAAAGGAAGTGTTGCTGTTGTTCTTTTTACTTCCATGTCCTAAAATAAATCTTAAATCTTTGCTCTGTGCTCGGGTAGTTCCACCTAGAGCTTCCCGGTTTCCTATAAATTCTGATACACTCTCTTGCTGAGTCCATGGAACAAGATGCTAAATCTGTCTTATTAAATAAATAAATAAATAAATCCCTGGAATACTTTGTTGAAAAATGTCACAGCGCAGTGCTTTTTGAAACAAAAGCCCTAGAAATACTAAACTAGGAAAAAAAAATGCATGCATATATTCCTTCAATTAGACCAGAATTAGTAAAGTCTCCTACTTTGTACCCAGTGCCAGATTCAGGGGGAGGAGATCTTGCATGTGTAGGGGTGTGTGTAATGAACACTGCAGCGGCAGTCCTGGGGGTTTCCATTGGGATGTTAAGGAGCAGGAGGCTGTTTCAGGAGTGACCATGGCTCCGGTAGGAAGGTGGAGATCTGGCTGCCGGTTCCTTCAGCGCCCCAAATTCTCCTGTGRCCTTAGGCAAACTGCTGGGGCTCTGCAGCCCACTGCTCTCGAGCTGGGGCAACCAGATGTCCAAGGCTGAGGTCCTTCCCGGCACCCTCGCCAAGAGCTCTGGGACAGCGCGTTGTCCTGAATTTTCCCCAGGAAATGTTTTTTCTCCCAGGACCTGAATCTGGAATGCCCAGGTCGAAGCCCAGACGCAGCGCTCCCGTCTCCCGTGCAAGAACGAGAGCAGGTCCGGCCGCGGGGCAGCCGCGGGGCCTTGCTCCAGGGTTTCGGGGGCCGCCCAGTAAGTGGAGGCGCCTGTCAGCGAGACCGTCAGAAGGACAAAACGTCAGTGTGATCTCCCCTACGGAGAGCGGCCCCGGAGTCGGTGTCGCAGGATTTCCGCCAGCTTGTGCTTATCTTCCAGACAAATCTCCCAGGGAGAAAAAGCGCCACGGACACACACAGGTACCGCGAGCACAGCTGTTTGCTGTGGGGCTGTAAGGAACCGCCGGAAACCCGCAGAGGAAGATGCAAGAAAAAAAAAATGTGAAAAGGGGAAAGGGGGGAAGGGAAGAAGAAGCCGTTTTTCTAGAAGCTTGGCTGCCCTCCCGAGCAGAATAACAGCAGAAAATAGTCGGCGTGCATTTGGCGGGTTTAGACCATTAAAATCTTTCTTTATTCTGTCAACGCTGAGCTAGAGGGAAAGAAAGTTTGCTGCAGAAKGGCACCGTGGTTCACACACGCTGTTGTGGGAGAGCGTGCCCACGGGCAGACCCAGCAGCCCGCTCCGCTGATGAAGCTCGTTTCTGCTCTGAAGTTGGGGAAACCGAGCCAGGGAGCAAAAACTGGCTTGCCAAAGCCGCATGATACGCATGACAGAGTCAGGAAGAGGGTTTAACCTGAAGAGACTCTCCTTCCCTCACCTGCTTCATACATTTGCAGGAAACTGTCTATATTGAGAGGTTTTTCTTTCTTTTTTTTCTTTTTTTTTTTTTTGTGTGTGTGTGTTGGGGGAAATGCTCCTGGAATTTGTGAGTCAGAAAGCCTGGAGTAAAAGCTAGGCACCTGGGGTTTAGGTTTGCCCCGAAGGAGCAGAAGAGAGCTTTTTTATGCCTGCTGGTTTTGGCCCATGCACTGCCTTTAGCAGGGAAGCATAAAGCAGAGAACATTCCCTCTGGAAAGGCCTGGGAAAACRACAGTTTTCCCTCAGTTCAGGGGCTGAGCTGAAAAACAGAGAAGAAGAGCTGGTTTGGGTCAAAGTGAAAGAGAAATGTCCRTTTTTGGTTTTTGTTTGGGGGGAAATGGGAAAACCCCAAACATGTTATTTTGGGTCAACCTGAATCACGTTTTGAATGTAATATGTTGTTTTGAGGTTAGTTGCCCCCCTTGCTTCTCACATTTTCTTTTAATTCAGGTCCCTTTTTAAGTGGAAAACACCACTTCAAAATAGCAAATCAAAGGGTTGCGTTTTAGAGGCATTGCAATAAAATGCTGTGGCATTTTCCAAACAAACCATTTCTTTAAGGAAAAAAAAATGCAGATATGAATCTTTTCCCCCCTATATTTTGGGTACAGTTGAAAGCGTTTGCCATGTTTCCCTCATTTGGGAAGCTGCAAAATTGCATGTTTTGGTTTTCTCTTTCTCTTCCTCGACATTTTTGTTGTTTTGGCCTCCTTCAGCTTCCGCTGAGCAATTTGCTCCTGCAGGAGCAAGAAGCGGGGGCTGGCAAGGCGGCGCGCGGCGGGGTGCAGCTCGCGGAAGGCCCCGCGTCCTCGAGGCTCACGCCGGGGCCGGGGGAAGCCGAAGGCGGGAGCGGCGGCTCGCGGGGCCGGCRGTGCTCGGGTAGCGCTCGGCGCTCCCGCGCCCCACGCCGGGGCTCRGCTCCCCTCGCCCGCTCCCCAGCCCGGGGGCCGGGGATGTGCGCAGTGGCACAGCGCTGTGTGCTCCCTCCTGATAAGCGAGGTGAGGCCGATAGGCAGTTTGTTTTGTAACGAAGTGGTGGGGTCTCAGCAGGCCTTATTCTGTCCCTGGATCAAAGGAACACGGACTTTCTTTATATCCTAATGGGCAGCAAATAATAAGAACAAGAAAAGTTGCCCAGCTGTGCTTCAGCTGGAATAGTTCTCCCTTTTTTTTCCTCTCTCTTTTTTTGTTTTTTTTTTTGTTTTTGGTCAGCGTTAGTAGACATCACGGCTGCCTAATTCACTTAGCTTCCGAGGAGGATACTTAAAATGTAAATGGAAAGCTGTGTTTAAGAAGTGACGTGTGTCTAGCATGAACAAGCAAGAATTATGCCTGCTGGAATACCCTTCCTTTCGCTGGGATTACATTAGGAAGGAATTTGGCCTGCTACGTAAGTCGATCTGTGCACAAGTTGAATGGTGGCGTCTTTGGCAACCGTTATTAACATCAGGAAATTCATTCCTAACCTTAATCACCTCGGGTGAATTATGCTTGAAAAGATCACATAGCCCTGTAAATATGGGAACGATAAGTAAAGGAATACCAACCCAAACTGCCTTCTGCCTGGCGAAGAATGGGGCTGCTCGCATACCTTGGCAGTGCTGGGCTATTCCCTATTTCAGCTTACCCCCTTCATCTGGCACAGCTCAGGTTATGGCGCGAGCTCCAWGTGAAGGCAAAGGATTATGGCAAAACCCGGCCCCAAGGAGAGCCTGGAGGTGGCTGTCATGGCCTGCTGGGCCCAAGGTGTCGCGGAGAAGGAAGCCAAGGTGTCTGGCAGGTCCCAGCCGGCCTCGGCGAGATCTGCCCGTGAAGGTGCAGGCACGTGTTTTCCGCTTGCTATCKCCAGTCGCTTTTCCCAGCAAGGTGAAAAAGAGTCAGATTATCTTAATCGATTCGAAAGACAGGTCTTCATGGGAGCAGGTCGGGGAGACCTGACTCGACGTAAGGGGGGGCTGTAACTTGGAGCTGGGAATGGTGATGAAGCTGGGAATGGTGGGAGCTGCAGCCGGAGGAGGACATATGTTTGCACCCATATCCTCCCGCCGGGAAAGGACTGCCTCGGAGGCAAAGCCCTTCTCAGCAGACGCTCAGGGAAATAGGTGGTGACTAATCGATTCCCTGGCACCCACTGAAGCGAATCTAACTGGCTGCATGGGGAACAGCTCATATGCTAAGCCCATCAGGCTTGCTATCAGATTTTTTGTTGTTGTTGTTGTTGAAACCACTACAGAGAGCAGCACGTTTCCAGGAGCCTGGCTCCAGCAAGCCAATTTCCCTGT
Organism: Rhea americana; assembly: GCF_003343005.1. NCBI lineage: Eukaryota > Metazoa > Chordata > Aves > Rheiformes > Rheidae > Rhea > Rhea americana. Next base: position 389,454 of record NW_028186375.1, on the reverse strand, counting down.
GGCTTCCTGCCGGTTTGGGGAGGATTCGTGGCTGGGATGCTTTACCTCTTCTGTGCCAACTTGACTGAAGCCACGTCTCAAGATGGTTCTTTGATATCCTATACAAAGAATCATTCCCAGTCACATTTTTGTCATGAAATAATATGCTTCTGCAAAGTTTAATCTGCTTAAAATACACAGAATTAGGATGAGGGGCTGTATACGTGCAAAGTAGTATTTATGTATCTGTTTCTTTTGTTAATAGATAGGCCTGCCAGTCCCACAAAAACTTAAGCATGCACTTAATGTTCTCAGTGGCTAATCCCATGAAAGTCTAGTCCCAGTTATATAGTCAAGCACACACGTACGTCTTAGTAAAGCACAGACTGCACGGCCCTAATACTAATGGTCTGACGTACTGCTGCTGTAACGGGAATGTTTGCATGTCTGGAGCTTCTCATCAAACTCAAGGATACATAAACCCACACTGTCTGAATCTACAAGGTATTAAGTAGGACTTGGAAAATGGAGGGCTAGCAGGGACAATCAAGACACTACATTTAATGATGTGAAATAATCTTAGAAGCCAGACACAGGATCATTAAATAGTGGCCTCAATTGTCCATTACTCTTATTTACTTCAGCTTTCCTTCTGCCTTTGCAAAATGTTGACTCCCATGCCATGTCCAGCAATGGCACAGTTGCCATCCTTTGTTTCAATGTAAACATTTTTGTTACACATTTCAAAAGCAGCAAGCAGGCCTAAAATGTACACAAGTATCTGTGTTAGGCAGGGGGAGAGAAAGCCAAAAGATAATGCAGTACATGCACATCATAAGGCACGGGCCTTATCTCCCACTAAAATTGRTGCATTACTATCAGTGCCACAACAGCATTCTCAATTACTGCAACAACCTATGGCCTTTGATACAAGACCACCAGAAYTTTTGTCTACAATTTGATAAGAAGTCAACTGCACCAAAGAGCAAAGAGATTAAAAGCAAAACAAACAAACAAAAGCATTAACGGGAAGGGGAAGAAATCCCATGAATGAATAATTACAGGCCAGAATTTGAATTATACAACATATTTTGTCCTGAAATTTCCCAGAATACCGTCTTGAAGGCAGATCTGCTGCCCCTGGGAGAACAGGGGTGATTTACACTGGCATGTAGGTGCTGCTGTGCAACTGTGRGGTCTCATGAGCATCCGTGACTGTGAATCCTTCCTTCCTGCAGGGACCCCATAGACTTGGACGCTATAGGAGATRTGCTGGGTTTGGCTCTCAGATTAACCTGAATCTCAAAACAAAAGTCAGCTTGAGGCTGCCAGATTGTGCCTGGTTTCAGACCAAACCCTTTTGAAAGTAGTGAATTGAGTATGGTTTCCACTCAAAACCATAAATTGGTCTTGATTTGCTTGAAACTTTGCCCAGTTTCTTTGCAAACTTGGCCTGTGTTCTAGGATTGTAACAAAACCTAAAGCAAACATCACTGGGTTTCAGGTTTAGTTGTGAAAGTTTAACACAGAAACYGTTTTCCTGCGGGGGAAGGAGGGATGCTGGCCTATGCACTAAGGTTGAGGTAGTTTTTATTCTTTTTGAGAATGACAGTGACGTTTTGTAACTTCTACMTTGAAAGCAGTGGGAGAAGAGGTTTTGATTCAGCGTCTGACCTGAGGGACAGAGCAGACAGGGGTTATCATCATGTTCCTGCTTGGGTCTCCAGCCCAGTTTTCACACCGCTGCTAGCAACAGGGAGAGCATTAGTACAGGGAAGCCCGCTGCTTGGCCGCTATGCCATTTAACTCTGATCAGTGCAGCTCTTAAGTAGGGTCAGTTTTTGATAGCGTGGAGGCTGGAGATAGCAGGAGGCCAGATTTTGACTGGYACATGGTAAGATCAGCAGCTGGGAGCCATGCCACTGCAAGAGAAGGAGCTGTAAGAAACCGGCCTTGCCTCACCGGGAGCAAAAGTTGTCATGTGCAAGTGCAGGGCACCATCCATCCATCACCGGCAGCATTTTGTTTTTTGGAGAGAGAGGAGCTTCTGACTCTTCCTGTGTTTCTCCCAGCAGACTGAGCCTCCTGCTGAGGAACGAAAGCCCAAACTGGCAGGCTAGCCCCGAAGCCACCACGCTTGCCCGTTAGTCTAGCGCTCCAAGCGCTGTGCTACGTGGTGTGAAACACTGAGAGACCTCCCCCCCCCCTTTTTTTAACACGATTGCTATTGTGCACAAGGTCGAAGACTGCAGGAGGTGCTGTTTGTCTCGTTAAAATGTCGCCGCTGTCTCTGATGAGCACAGATATGCTGTGTGGTCCTTGCAGCTTTTGACCCAGAAGCGCGAATGCTAACASCAGAGCCCGCGTGGTGTGCCTGGGTATAATCACAGGAAGCTCATTCATTACTCAGGTCCTGCAGATATGGAAGTCTCAGTAATCAGTTTGGATGGGAGGGGTAAATTAATCATTTCCTTTTACACTTGTTGGGAGAGCAATTCATTTGGTCATGAGAAAGTTTGGAAGGGGGGAGTTTCAATAAGCAGCAAGTAAAACCTGAGAGTTCAATCAGACGTTGTAGTCCAACTACGTTGCTTCTTTTCTCTTTCATCTTGCAGCCTTCCCTTTCTCTCCTCACAGTACGGCCACTTTCAGRGTCAAGCCACACTTCCCAGAGCAGTCCTTTGGAGCTAGCTGGGTGGCTAGGTATTCCTCTCATCTGGGGAACAACTKTGAACCTGGAGAAAGGGATCCATGTTCCCCCTTCAAGGCACCAGGTGGAATCCTTGAGAAAAATGCCACAGGCGATACAACTGCTTTTATCGCCAGCCATCTACAGCAAAGGCAGATTGGAGACCTTCCATGGAAAGTAGGAAAGGAGTGTCCTGGGCAGCCTGGAAAAATCCTTTTTCCCACTGCCTGGGCTGCTGGGCACTTCTAAGCTCCCTTGGCTTGCTGTTATAAAAGGAGCTGAAAAAAACACTCCTTGGGCTGCTGACTTGGGATAGCTTCATAAGGCAGGAAAGCTAGTGCCCGTCTCCAGCAGATTGTGTCTTTCTCTTGGCAGCACCTGACTCTTGCAGGGATATCTCAGCCTCTTCAGAAGCAGTTGCTGAAACATTGCTGACATCAAATTTTAAACTAATTCTAACGGTTCAAATCATAGTGCCTTCCTCCCACCCCTAGTAATAATGACCACCATGTGTTTTAAGGACATTGCTATCAGTAATTTTTAGCAGTCTGTCTAGGTCCTACCAGTTTTAGTGATGCATATACTTAAGAGTCCCTCAGTGGAGCTGAAGCATAAATACTATTCTGCTGGATGTCTGTGGGAGCTAGGGGACAGCCAATATACATGCTAAAGATGTCACCTCCTCTCCAGCTAATGGGGCAATTCATTTCYGGATGTTGATGGTTTTTGTTTTATTTATTTGCTGAATCTAGATGCTACTTCAAAACTCTGAGGTCTGAAGACAGAGATCATTAGCAAAGTGTTACATACCAAATCTGTTCAAACATCTTGCATCATTTAGACACACAGTTTGTCACAGGAAGTGAACAGCACCCTCGGATGGGTGTTGTATTAGAATAACTTGCTGCTTGTTTGCCTAATTGCTTACTTGTCTCTTACAATCTCATTGTGCTAATTAGGTACCTTTTTAAAGCTCCTTATAGTGGCTATTTGGTTGGGTGGGACTAGATACTATTTAAATTAAAAGAGGGGGAAAAAAAGAGCAGTTGGTGTTTCCTGAGATCACAAAATCACCTTTCAGTTATACCAATGGGAGATAAAACTTGTTAGTTAATTTGAAAGGCTGAAACCCCAAGGCACCAGATGCCATTGCATTGAGAAGCTGCTGCAGAAGACAGAACCACGTGCTCCAGGAATTTTTACTCCGCCACAATTGCATGAGGGTGTGTTTGCACTTTCCATTTCCAAAAGACAGCTATTTACTGTTTTATATTAACACAAGTGTGAAATGATCTTTTTTTTAAGACCTTAATTCCTCAAAGCACTGGTGTCACTTTATCTGTACTGAGGCTGTGAAAATGTTATGTGCCACCCCCCTAGCTCTGCACCACGTTAGTTTATGGAGCTGACAAAAGGGTTTTAAGTTAATCCAGCTGATTTGGGAGCACTCTGATGAAGAACGGACCTCCTGTCTGATGCTGATGACAGGCAGCAGAGAGTAGCCCCATCTTCGAAGGAAGTCGGTACTTAGATGTCTCTAAGCCAAGTGCTCCTTCTCACTCAGATTGCATTGGTACGATGGTTGGGATGGTTATCAGCAGGCAAAACCAACTAGGGTTGCAGAGACCTTACCAAGTCAGCTAGTACCAGCTGGATCRAGCTCAGAGCTGAGTGAGCAAACGCCAGCTATGCAAGGCCTGTGGGCCAGGCTTTGGTAACCCGGCTGGCTGCCAGGACCTGCTGCTGCAAGGCAGTAGCCACAGGTGTGCCTTTGCTGGAGTGGGGAGAACTTCCCTGCTCTGGAGGGGTGTGCCATCGGGCCTTTCAGGGCGCTGGTGCGCACYGCACTTGAAATAGTTTTTGAGAGTCACCTTCTGGGGAAGCTCGTTTTGTAAGGATAGAACTTACTGTGACTTTTGCCTATGGGTTTTTGGCCCTGAGATGAAGTGATTCTTTGCTGGGATAATTGCAGCTATACAATGTAATTACAGACAAAATGATGTCGTTCAACCATCGCACCTCCTCATAGCACTGTAATCTAGATCGTTATGTTGGTAAAACAAACAGCAAAATTACAGAAGCGAGCTTGAGCTGATCTAATGGCAAATCGCTGCTAAAAGGGAGAAAACCTACTCCCCCTTTCCCTATCAGCCCTATTTCTACCCTTAACTCTGACTATTCCACTTCCCTCCTTATGCCAGTCTTGGCTCTCTTTGGGACTCTGCAGTTCAACTTACTGGCCTGGCAGAAGCCTAACTATAGGCTTGACAAATGAAAGCTGAAATAAGAAAGCCGAAGAACTAAGTCCACACACACAAAAAGAGAGTTTTTGCCAGGTTACTACACCGCACTGCTCAGCCAAGGGTGGAGTCTGGTGCATGGGAAGGGAAGAGACACACAGCTGCAAATAAGAGCTGTGGTGAGGATAGGAGTGCGAACAAGGCAGGAAAGAGCCAGGAAAGAGGAAGCGGAGAGCAACGAGCTGTTATTTAAGCTCAGTCACTTGGTGGAAGTTCACCTTTCTCCTGTAGGCCCGCTCTCAGTGTGGGAGAGCTGCCTTCTCTCCTGCATCTTTGGGGGAGGCCCCTGCCATCCCTTTGCAAATTGGCCTCACAACAGCAGCTGCAGCAGGCGCCTCCATGCAGGAAGGAGGGACACACGCAGCGGTGAGCAGCACACACACAACAGTTTGGGAGTCCCTGCTCTGGACACCTGTTTTAAGCTGTTTCCTCAGTCTACCAAGTGACACTGCTGTGCACATCTGTGCACAAGGACCTGGAAAGGAGCAGGGAATTAAGCTCTGAAGCAAGAAGGAAATGAGCTGAAATGAATGTAAGAAACATTGTTTTCAGGCTGCAAGACATGTAATAACTAACCTGAACAAAATCTGTCCCAGAAAGGTGTTAATTATATGCCTCCTCTTTCTGGATRTGTGTGACCAGGGTCTCCCTGCCCACTGGGAACAAGAGGTGTAATTATTATTTAGTTGGAAAGAGAGGAAGCCCGGATACCTTTAACGCTCAGGATCAAAAGAAGGCCGAGAGAGCACGTGGTCCACACTCTGTGGCTTAGTGTAGCCTGCAAAGTTTTGCCAGTGTAATTCCAGGGTGTGGAAAGAAATCGACTCCCCCACTGCTGGCAACCCACTGGTGTAGACAGAGCTAGGTTGATGGATGAGCATTTCTGACAGTTTAGCGTGTCTGGATATGTAAGTGGCATTGCCATAGGCTGAAATTCCCTTTGGTGGCACAGGCCACGTCTCTGGCAGAGGGTTCAACCTCTGCTATTCTGCTGCAGTAGCTCTCCCAGGACGGGGAAGAACACTAGCACTTCTTTCCTGTTTGTTTGTTTACTGYGAGATATCCCCTAGTCTGGGAGTCTTTGCTGATGTTCCAGACATATGATGGAGTAYAATCTATGTTTTTAACAGCTGAGCTCTGTTTTTCTATAAGGGAACAAAATCTCCAAGACAGAAGCAGTAAAACATTTAGGCCAAATAGTGATGCAGAACCATTCAGATCTGCTGGAGGGAGGCAGAGGGTTGCATCATGAGGGCCTTGCAGAGAAGAGGACAACCCACTCAAGCCTGTATATGTAACACTGTCTTTACTGCGATTCCAGAGCTAAGCTTCAAAAAGCCCTAACAAGACTGTCCAGGTAAGGACTGTGATATCTCCAGCAGCATCTATATAATTCTCCCTGTGTAAGGCCATCACCCCCTAAGCAGAACGATCTCTTGGTACAAAGCTGCCCATCTCTCTGCTCTCCGCAACAAGCCCTAATTGCTGCTCATTGATCCTTTAGCACATCCTGTTACAGCATACTACCCCAGCCTACTCATTTACTCCTTCACTTTGGGATCCAGAAGATTTTCCTCCTCCTGACTGAGCACACAAATTGTGGACCTTTATGTCAATGTCCACACTGGCTCTGACTTCAAGTGTTGACTGTCATCAACCATCAGTGTCACCAGAGAGCTTTCTGCTAGGTATGGTCCAGACAACTGCCTGGACTGATCCCATTAATGACTTACTTGCAGCTGCAGAAGAACATGGAAATCTTTACTGCGAGAATGCCAGAGGAATTTCTAGGTTTAACCCTCCATGGAGTAACCTAGGCTTTGAATGTGAATGAACAGGCATCTGGTAAATGAGATCAATTTTATTAGGAGGGAAGATGTTAGAAAGTTAGCATTAAATTTGTTCATAAGTACAATAGGTGTTGGTTGGAAGAAAAGCATAGAGACCACCTTATGGATAGCTTACTCAAAACAGCCGTAAATAAATTAAAATTTAAGACTGTGAATATAGAGCACAGATCTTCCTGCTACTTCCTCAAAGCATAAGGACTGGGCAAAGAGATGCTTTAAGGAAAGTTTTTTTTTCCTGCCTTCTAAATGCATGCTTTTCCTGAGGAGGTGCCATATATAAAGAAGAAATCACGCTAAAGGCATAATTTTGTTTTCCAAGTCAATGTTTCATTTGCCTCCTGTCAGAATATACATTTCTTTGCTTATGATCTTGGCATGGCTGCACATATTTTCTGTTCTCTTCAGGGGTGGTTTGCTTTGTTGTCATAGCAATGCCTTCTAACTCCTGCACTCACCAATTTCTTTTTCAGGTTCCTGCAGGCTGCAACCAGTCCCTCATTGTGATGATCACATCTCTTAGCAGCTTTAACGCCTCTTTTTTTTTCCTATCTCCTAACTATAGACACATTCAGTAGCACAATTCCAAAGAATTCTGGCCCAAACAGGTTTTCAGTTTGTAGTTAAAAAAATGGCAGTAACATTGTTTGTATCTTTTTTCGAGGTTCTCATTGTTCTACTGATGATCTAATATTTCACCATTTTTATTCACTCATCTTCCTGGCTTTGCTTGGACATGAGCTGTAACAGCTTTGGTTATCTATCAGAAATGAAGTGCATCAGGCTAAACAAAGTTGCTTGAGGACTCTTTTTCTGTAGGTGAGGATCAGAATGGCAATGTGCAGCTGGGGCCAGACCAACTTGGATAAAATTGAGTTCCCTTTTTCCTGCACAGTCTCACTCAATAGCCTTCCTTCTGCAAAGCTCCACTTTTACAGGCTCTTCTTCTCCTCTTGTGCCCAGCCCTCTCTTGAATGCCTGGTGAGGTAGAGCTCTTCAGCTCTTCTCCTCTAAGCCAGGGAAGAAAGATGTAAACCTGCAACGAGTGAGGAAGGATAGATGCATTTCTTACCCTCACCTTAACCATGGYTCTCTTTCAGCATGAAGTGGATCATCCCAGCCAGAGGGATGGGCATCCCAGCTGGAGGTGGGCAGAGTGGGGTGGGGTAGAAATTCAGCTTTGCTTTTGACCCATGGACCTAGCTTTGCTTTGGGCTTCTCTGCCCTTGAGCAAGTCACTTGCKTTGTCCTGCACTTCAGTGCAACCGCAGCAATAGGGAGGAAATGCTCTTCCTGCCTCGTGCGGGAGGGTGAAATCGGGTTCTGGTATGCCTGCGAAAAGGATGATGACAGATCCTWTGCACACTCCCTTCGTCACCAAAGTCTGTGGTGGACCACACCGCAGGAACCTCACAACCACGGGTTTGCAGGTGGTGCTCAGCAGCTGCCCTGAACTAAGGCAAGGATGCTACTGCGAGCAACATACCTGAAGTCAAAGGCAAGCACAGTCTGCCCTCTTTGTGCTGCCCCTGGTGTGTTCTGCAGCTGCTGATGTTACACGTTAGATTTTCACAGGACAGGGTGATTCTGCCATCTTACACAGCACAGCTCCATCATTTTGTTGATGGAGGCTGTGTATCTGAGAGGATACATGAGGTTTCTGAGGTAGGAAGCCAAGAGAGCAGTAGCCTATCTGCTCACCCCCAAATACTTTCTTGAGGCAGATTATTACAGGCTTGCATTCCTTCCTTACCACACAAAACACAAATCGCGGAACAGAGATGCCTCCTGCTCCAAGGAGCTTTGCTCCTTGCACAGTGGCTGTATGAGGTTGCTGGCTAATGTTTTGTTGCTGTTGGAATTAGTTTCAATATGAATCAATACAATTTTTTTTTAGTGCAGTAAGCACATACGTTATACAATTGAGAGCAATTTTAAAGGAACGTATGCTTTAACGAAACTCCTCGGGGCTGGATTTTTCAGTTCCAAATTGATTATCAGATTGGATCGTCAGTTAGTTGCTGTCTTTATAAACATTACATTCAATATGGGTTGTTATTGTTGTTCTTGTTTTTTTAAACCAAAGATTTTTTTTTCAAAGTAAAGATATTTATCTTTGAATCTTCCAACAGCTTTGGAATGCAGCCTCCACACAGACTTTAATAGCAAAACCCACTTCTTCTGACTCAGGGACCATTTGATGAAACGTCTAAAGAAGCAAAAAGCAGCAACAAAAAAAGCTTTGCACAGATGCTCCTCTGTGACTAACAGAACGTCCACCCAAAGTGGAGAGAGTATAAGTACATTTGTCATATGTGGGTGTATTTTTCCCATACATTCATTTTTAAAGCTATGCAGTACAGCACTATAAAATTATAGTTTTACAAATAAGCATTATTTGACCGTCACTGGGCTGAGCTGCTGACTCAATCTGTGACCTCCATGCAAGTCATTCGATTTTCTTGTTCTTTAGAAAGCCTAGCTTAAAAAAAATAAAGAAAGAAAAAAAAAGAAAGAAAAGAAAAACCCAGAAGATATTCCTGACAATATATTCCCTACCTGAGCTTTGTATGTTGACTGGAAACACAATATTGCAAATAAGAACTTTACAGCTGTCAGCTTGATGCCTGTGGCCAAGCCTRTAGGAACTAACTATGGGTGGCCAGTGTCTCTGAAAAGCCCACTCTAAATACGATTTGTGGTGTCTGATCTATTCTAAAACATCAGCAGGGGGAGACTTGCTGCCAATATCATAATAGCGTCCCACTGTCACTGTGGGGTGAGCTAGGTGTTTTAGCAATATAAATGTACCCTCTCCAGGCATACCTGGAAATATTAGCCTTACAATACAGACTCTTATGGGGTTCAGCATGTCTCTAGACACCTCTGTCCTTGTTGTTTTCTTTTTGACACCGTTTTTTTCTTTGACCTGACAACTATGTATTCGTACTTAAACACCCTGTTATGAAAATGGTCTCATTATGTCCAGAAAGCAGTATAGTTGTACAGTATTTCCAGGATGCAAACTATTAATTCATTGAATCCAGGCAATATTACCAACATTTTGAACATTCCCTTAGTGTTTAAAAGCTGTGGGGCAAATCTCAAAGGACCACCAGGTTGTTCCTGTTTCAAAGACATTTTGCCAACCAAATCTGGGTGCCTTTTCTGGCTTTTCTTTTAGCATACCTATGTTATATTCTTTGCAGAGGATAGAAAGAAGGAGAAAAATAACTTACTTTARTGACACCGGACTGTGTACAATCTTCTTGTTTCAGGAGCTGGGCTAAAGAGTGAGGTTTGTCTGTTCTGCCTCTTTCTTTGTTTTACATGTGTTTCCAGTTTCTCTTCCTGTTGCTTTTCATTGAGTTGTTTGTTTTTCACTAAGCTTTTCCTTCAGTTTCTACCTATTGGGCCTTGATCTATTTTGAGGAGAAGGACTCAGCAGTTATCTTAAAAGAAATCCCACTAACTCTATTTTGGCCCTTTCTTTCTAGTTACCAGTAATGCAAATCCTCCTTCCAATTTCTCTCTAGTGTAATTGCTACCTAKGAATAGCAATGTTAAGTTTTCCATATATAGTTTGACTTATTAGGAGTCAACTCTGATGCCATACCTTGAAGGTACAAGCTTACTTCAGGGCTGGCTCATAACGGACAAACCAAATCTACTGGATTTAAATGCCACAGCCAAAAAAATAATCGCCTTTCTTGATCTGCACTGCCTATGCACCAGATGCTGGCATTCCTGCAGCAGGGTTGGGAGAGCCGTGTTTGTTTCTCTCTGTCTTCAGGCCTGTTTCTCAGGCTGGCAACATTGGATGGCGCAATGCTAGGATTCTGGATGAGCAAAGCTCAGTTTCCTTACACAGCTTTCCTGCAAGCAGAATTGTGTTGCTGGCCTCTGATGCTGTAGGTGTCCTCATCCTTGTCCATTTGCTTGACTGTGTGGGRTAAGAGAGGGAGCCAGCATGTGGGATGGGCAAGACTTGCAGAAGGATCTATGTGATAGACAGGCCTGACGAGCAATGGAGTTTGTGAAATGATACTGAAATCATCCCCAGGAGGRTGACTCCTCTCTCTTCTGAGCATGTAAGCTGCAGAAGCTGAGTCACCATCCCTGCAGCTTGGCAGGGTGGGGGGTTGGGATGAGATACAGCAACAATTAACGAAAGAGAAATGTACTGAATAAGAGCCTCCTCCTTTTCATTTTCCTATGGATGTTCCTGATTCATCACTCTAGCCGTGCTGTCTCCCCCTCAGAACGCAAARAGCATGATATAGGTTGTCTGGAGGCAGTGGCAGTGGAAGATAAGGAATATTCCTGTTCAATATTTTGTACAGGAAATCTTCCCACGTGTGCCCTGCCCAATTGCTTGGGTAGAAYGGCAAAGCATATTATGGGGAAGGAGTTGTGCTGGTTTGGATTATTGTGCTGTTTGAAGGTGGCTATGGCCACCTGGGTAGTATCAATCACTGCAAGGAGTTGTTCYGGGTGCAGCTGACGTAATGATGCTTGGTTCCCTCCACGTCTTTACCCCATGCCCCTCTATCCACAACCCCGTAACTATAACTTCCCCCAATGCCTTGTACAGCCCCACAATACTTCCAGATCTCCCCACTCATCACATAAGCCCCACTCTGCTTTCCTGTACCACAGCTAAAGGTAGGCAAGAGGCATACACTTGCAGCAAGGCAGTTGAAGTAACCAGCATGTTGGCGTGAGTGCGCTGCCCCATGAGCCAAACGGGTMACTGCAGAAGTACATGGCCTTTCCTAAGACTCGGGCATTCATTTGGATATCCCTTCTCAGCCCAGTGCTGATTTTCATTAAGCTTGGTGAGGTTGCAAAGATACTATGTTCTCTGCCAATTTTAGCTGGAATTGGCCAACAGGTTTAATAGCATTTGAATGGGGGACGAGGGTGGGAAAGAGAGGAAAACAGACGGCAGAATCATATAAGCCTTATTTCGTTAGGAAGCCAGGCTAAAAAAAGAACATTTAACTTCTAGCTATTTAAAAATTTTGGCTTTGTCTTGAATATTTACCTATACAAAGAGGGCTGTCTTTTTTCCAGACCAGTTAATGAACAGGTGTCACTACTGGATATGTTTGAGAGATTTTTGTTCTTTTACTTACATGAGTAAAAGGAAGAGGAAAAAAAAGCTTTATGCTTATATATTTAGAAAAGGAAAGTGGAGGAGTAGGAGAAATTATGAGCAAACAGAGGAGGCAATGCTGATCATACACAGTTAAAATCATCTTTACCATGGAAACAAAAAACAGTCTCCTTAGAATGCACTATAAATCCTATATAAGCACAGACAACAAGGAAGTATGTTTTATTTAGAATATAATTCATTGCAGATGCAATCAAATTTTTAATGAAATGTGTTATTTTCCTCTTTAAAAAWCACTTTTTGAAAATGGAAGTTGTTAAACTCTTTTAATTTTTCCTTGCAATGGTTGTCAAAAAAATCTGATCCTGGGAGTCAACTACATAGGATTCTCCTGTGCTCCATGTTTCCCCTCACTGGGCATTGAATCTCTGTATAACTCTTCTAACTTCCTGTGCAGTGTTTAGGATTACTAAATCTTTTTTTCCAGAGGTACCAAACAAACATTTGTACAAAAATAGTACCATTGTGTCTGTCTTATGATAATGATCATGGTCATGAAAGGGAAGGGGGTTGCTTAGATTTAAATGCAGTTGTCAGTGAAAACTTCTCCCACAGCAGTTGCAGTTCACTGGTGAATATAATTATGTGTGAATGGAAACCTTGTTTGGTTCTTATGTGGAAGAAGCTGATGTGAGAAGAAAGCAAGTATAAGCCCTAGAGCCTATGTCATCTTATCCTGAGCTAGCTGTYTGAAAGGAAATGGTCTGGATCTTGTCAATCATTAAGAATTTCTTAATGTGTGTCAGGTCTTGCCACTCCAGTTTCATTGGCATCAGCAGGACTCCTTGTGTCAAAGCAGGTAAACGTTTTCTGAGAGCAGATTCCTTTTCTAAACCTTCCTRTGTCATTCACGTGCACAAGATCGCTACAGGATTGCTTAGAGGCTGCTGTGGTGACCTCTCTCTCACCATCTCCCCTAAACTTCTGGGATACATGGATGAGCCTATCCTGACTCCAGAATCAGAGTACTAACATCTYTGGTCGGAGCTGTGATAGATGCTATGTGGAGCAGGGACTGGAGGTCTCCTCCAGAATCACCAAAACACCATTAATTACAGGTTACTGGTATGTTTGAGAGGAAGTTAACCTTACTCYTGGCTTCATTGCTTCATGCTCTTTCTGAGAGGAGGATTTCAAACCTGAATGATAAAACCACTCAGGAACCTGGTAACCCAGCAGGTCTCTATCACAGATTCATAGAATGGTAAGGTTGGAAGGGMCCTCTGGAGATCTTCTAGTCCAACGCTCAGCATAGMCCATATGGGGATTGAACCTGCAATCTTGGCATTAGCAGTATCACGCTCTAACCAACTGAGTTTATACTGTCATCTCTTTAACAGAGTCCTCTTCTTTACCTAAGAAGCAGCAATAGCACTCAGCATTTCTGTAGAYATTTGGAGTTTTTTTTCAAATGCCATCCTGCTAAATCTCACAAGGTTYCCATGGCTAGAAGTGGGGTATGGAGGCAGGAAAGTGAAAGGCTCTGGGCAAAGCCCTCCAGGGAGCCCCTGGCTGAAGWGGGTGAAGTGAGGACTTTCTGATCCCAGCTGATTCAGCTAGGCCATGCAGTGGTGCCACTGGAGAATGACAACCGAGAAGGACATCTAGTTGGACCTTCGCAAAGATGTAACCATCCCTGAGCAATGGCTCCACTTTAGGATCAAACTGTTGCATTTAGTCATTTAGGAGGGATGCTGGGTCCAGATGGAGGAATTTAGTAAAGAGACTAGTCTGTACCTTAGCACTGAGTCATCATGAGATGCTCTGCAAGTTCCTAGCAACAGGAAATGGCAGCATCCTCTTAGACTACTGCATTTTGGTGTTTTCCACTTTTAGAAGCTCAGAACAAACTCAGAAAAACACGGTGGACTCATAGGCATTGGTATAACAGGGCAAAGGGGAAGAGGCTGGCCATGGTCAGCCATGAAAATTAAACCAAGGGTTTTGTCAAGCAGAGGAGCACGGTTTCAGAACAGCCTTCCCCAGCGGGAACTTTCTGGACTCTGGGCGCAGAGCCCGCACCCAGCCCGAAGCCGGCGCTCGGCGGCTTTGCAGGAGGGCCCTGATGCTAAGGAAAGGAGGCAGCTTGCCCCTTCGGCCCCCAAACGAACAGCCTGAGCCCTGGCCGGCGGAATAAGCGGGCGGCACGGCGGGAAGGCTGAGAGCAGAAGCCCGGCGGGCCGCGGCGCGGCCCTGGGGCTGCTCCGCGACATGGCGGCCGCCGCCCCGGCGGCTCTTTTCCCCGCAAAGCCGGGGCGGCCGCCGCCAGCTGGAGCACCGGCAGCTCTGGGGCGGCTCCGGGGAGCCGGCCCGCAGCCCGCCCCGGCCCTGCGGGGGCGGAGAAGAGGCGACAGCGGGCCAGGCGCCGGGGGGGGGGGAAACCGGGGGGGCACCCGCCGCGGCCGCGGCCGGCGCCGCGCCTGCCTGAGGGGAGGGCGACATCTTGCGGCGAGGCGCGCGGCTGGCGCGCGGGCGCGGCCGTTGGGGCAACGGCCGCCGCGAGGGTTTAAACCGGCCGCCGCCGGTTTCGCGGAGCGGCCACCGGGCAGCGCGGCGCCGGCGTCGTCGGGGACGCGGCACCCGCCCGTGCCTCTGCGGGAGGTTTGCTGCTGTGGCTGCCCTCTCTGCGTTGCTGCCAGGTAGTTCCTGAAGAGTATTTCTCTTCCTGAAAAGTATTTCCCCAGCCAGGTCCTCCTAACTTCAGGTGTAACTGTGCTGCGGCTGAGGCCCCCTCTCCCGGAGGAGAGGGCCAGCCAGCCGGCATTTGTCACTGCATCTTKTGCTGGCCCTGCCACGATTTATTGTTTTGGGAGATGGGACAGGAGGGGAAAGCAGCAGATCTGGTAGGGCTGTGGTTTGCACAGCAGCATGGTACCTACAGCTTCTCCCTCAGGCGTGGGAGCTCTGACACGTTCAGCCTTGTGATGCCCTGAGAGGCGAGAAACAGGAGGCAAGTTCATGAGTTACTGCGCTGAGGCCCTTGCTTGGGACAAAGAAGCAGTGCTCTGAAGTTAGGTAATTTTTTTAGGGTAAGCAATGAATTAAGCAGGTGATTGTTATTCCTGACAAGTTCTTGAAAGCATTTCCCCGTGTTTCCTACACAAGATCACTCAAGTCTAATGTTAAATTGCGTTAGGTGTTCTTCTTGCAAAAGCATGTCCTTGTTGCATCTTGTGTCTTCAGCTGCATGAGGAGAAGTGATTTCTGGCTGAGTGTCGAGAGATGTTTTGCAACCCAGTAAGTTTCCACATGSATTCCAAGGAAGCTACAATGTGAGGGCCCACAGCTAAGCAGGTTAGTTTGAGCTGCCATTCCAGTCTTGCTTGAAATGGAGGTAAGGCTGAGGGAAACTGCTGCTGGATTGGGGACTGGGAAACCTTGCTTATATTCCTGTTTCTGCTACTGAGTGCTGAAATAACCTTGGGTAAAACATACCACCTTTTAAGGCCTTGGCTTTCCTATTTGTAAAGCGAAGTTAATAGCAGTCCTTTACAAAGCACTTCAAGACCTTTAGAGCTGGATATTAGGCTCTCTTCTTACTGAATTGCTCCACAGCCTAAGGAGCCTCATTTTTTAACAGCTGCATCCTGTTGGTTCTTCAAGAGTTTCAAGAAATAAATTAATTTGCAAAGATGATTACTTTTGTGTTTGTTTCAGTTTCAGACAGCAACATGTATTTTCTTCTAGGTGGAGGAGGCTTTTTTGCAGTTTTACTATTAATTTTATGTATTTTCTGTTTATTAAAATGGATAATTAAGCAGATGATTCATTCCCGTATAAGATTACAGTCAGATTTTTACAGGCTATGAAGTACTCGTACATATTAAATATTTTAAAAGTTTCTAGTTTTTCTGTATGTGTGGAAATAGCTGCTTTACAAACAGTGGGATTTTGTATCAGATTCCGTTTCTATTCCAGATAGCAGCACTTCCTGTGAAATATTGTCGCTTGCTTTCCTCATTTGTATATTAGTATATAATAAAATACTTGACTAAGAAGAGAGACTTTCTTTGCATAGAGGCAATAAGCACCCATACTTTCAATGGAAAAAAAAAAAGGGGGAGGGAGGGAGGGAGGCAAATGCCTCTGAAAATCGGGCCATGGATTTGCCTGACATTTCCACATCAAGTCTGAGAATATTGATCTAGGAGAAGAGGGCTATCTTTTTCATCTACCCGAGCTTATTTGTCTCGAGGGAATTTGAGGATGCCTGTTGATTGACTGGATGCAAATTACACACTTTGCTCCTATCTTCCTCTCCAAAAACAAGAGCAGAGGCAGCAGAATACTTGACACAAGTGCTGAGGTCATGCAATGCATTGAGCTGATCTATTTGACTTATATCAGAAGGAAGGCACTGCCTTAGAACAGATGTTTGCCTTACAAAGATTAATGAGATGGGATATGAAAAAAAGTGCCCTGTAGAAGGAACAGTGGAGGAAGGGTGACAGAGGTTCTCCCCTTGTTTCGTCATCTGTAGAATATAACTTTCTGGTATATCCCATGCAGTAGTGATGGGACTCATATCCTTGACTCCATGCACATTGTGCTTTTCTTCATATCTCTGTCTTCATGGCTCGGCGTCCCACTGTCATTCCTGACAAGTTCCACTTGCCAGGCAGTGCTGGTTAGCCTGATCTGTAATCTGACCTCACAACCTGCACTTGGACTGTGAAGGTTCAGAGCAGGAGAGGCTCCTTTGCCACTAAAACAGCTGGAGATGTGGGTCCTGTTGGGTTTACGATCTTCAGGGAGGCCAGCTCCATGCTGGTCACTTAGTGGTTTTAATAAACTGATTTGCAAGGTAGCTACTTGTGTATTGTAATCTTCGTTCTATGACAGAAATCCCGGTAGATGCCTTTGTCCTGTGAGGTCATATGGAAGAAAAAGTTAGTAGAGATGACCACAAAGGAATACTCCCTGGAACAGAACAAACTTCAAAACTGTTGATTCCTCGAAGGGATAACAGGTGACTCTGCAGGAAAGCCTCTTCACGTGACACGTAATTAAGCTGTGGAAGTCTTTGCTATTAGATTATTTTGGGACCAAAACTCAGCAAGAGACAGAGAAAACAGCCCTCTTTGTCTGGCTAATTAAGGTAATCAGATTCCTAATAGTTTATGCTAAACATATTTTTTTGAAGAAGATACAGAAACTCATGGAATCAAGATGAAATCCAAATAAAAGGATGGAGAACAGATTTATCTTCATCTACATAGTCCTACATCTTTCTCTGAGATGACTTGCTCTCTGCTGTATGAGTTGAAGCTGGGTGAGATTCCGTAAGAAAGTTCCTAGGTCTGGCTGGGAGTTACTCAGGTGCCAACATAAATCGGGCAGGTGACATCAATGAATTAGGCAGTTCAATCATACATCTTCCCATAGTCATTACTAATTATTAACACTTTCAATAGAATAATCAAAGAATTAATGGACTTGGGGTGGACTCTTACCTTTTGCCTTTTGGGACAGCGTTGTCTAGGGATGTAATGCACCTTCTGGTAAGATACCAGTGGAATGAAGAGACTGGCCACGAGCTATGGAGCATTTTGGACTACTATTTGAAATTTTGCATAGCTAAGTGATGATAGACAACAACAACCATGCTGTCTGTTCAATAACCCCTACTCCCTCCCTCCTCCTGCAAATGAGCAAGCAGTTGCAACATGGCCTGCGTTGGGATGAAACTGCTGTAAAAGAACTGTTATCATCATTAATGCTTTTGTTAGGGAGATAATGGGGAAGACTTTACACTATCTGTGAGAGATTTTGCTGCTTTTCTCTAAGAGATTATGAATGGCCCAGCTTCTTGGTCCTTTAGTCACTTCTATACACTATGATAAGGGGGATTTTCAAGGACCCAACAACAGAAGATTTAGAAAGATGCACTTTCTCTGCTTAGTAGAGAATGGGACTGTTTTCCTTAATTGTTCCCAGTCAGTCTGTCTCATTCTTCTTGGGGGTTCTGGATCTATTCCCTGGACAACTTCTTGCCAGACTGCTGTTTCTGAGAATGCTCCGCCTTGCTTGGGCTGTAGTCTTTTATTCCAGCCACTGCTAATCAGTACATACATAGTTGCAGATCATGAAGTAGCTGCTAAACACATTAACTCCTTGATGACTGGGAAAGGATGAGGCTTGAACTCTGCACTCTACCCCTCAAAGAATAAGAAACTACAGAACATCCTGTTTCCTTCTAGGTGGTCTCCCTGGAAAGGAACCACTTTGCTAAAGAGTAGAAGACGACCTGATTTTAAGGAATTGCCTAAGTAATATTAGTTCCCAGAGGAGAGACGAGAACAGAACTTCAGTCTCTAGTCTTCACTAGTGGATTATCTTTTGGGGGCAGTTAACTGACAACACGGCTATTCAAATACAGTGTAATAGGGCAAAACCCCAGCAATTTTGCACAGGGCTGTGCTTCATTCTGGTTCATGTTTTTCTCTTCTTTGTGTTCCACAAGAAAAGTTGAGCAAATCTCACAGGAGTGGTGAAGGCCAGCTTCATCAACTAGTGAATTTTGCTGGAAAAGATCAGAAATGTGATTCTGTTATTTGCCAGGCAGGGATCTGTGTAGTTGCATGTTCTCCTCCATGTCCCACAGGAATTAACCCACCTCGAGGCCCTGGARTATCACCACGGTGGAAGAACATCTTCAGTATTACACTCTGGCATAGCTGCATGGAGATTGGTCTCTGGCTACTGAGGATAAGGTCTGTGGTGCTTGGTAATCTGTATCTGACTTGGTTTATGCACCTAATTACTCTCAAGGCTTTTGGAAGCCATCCTTGGGTCCCTTATGTATTTCAGTGCAGCCATGAGTTTCTCCCCAGTGCAATTGTGTATCTTCATGCATCATTCCTTTTTCTCTTGCCTTTTAGTTTTCTAAAGAGATCTTAAAATTCCACTGCCAAGAAGAACAAAAAAGATGAGGCCTATTTTCCCAATTCTTTGATCTCTAATAAATTGGAGCCAGTAAATTATATCTGCTAGCAATTCTTGAGTGTATCATATCTCTCAGGAAACCACACTGAGACTTCTGTAACAGTTTAAGGAGAAAAGTATGCTGAAATTAGCCTTTCATTGTCTGTATTCGATCAAGGACTGTATGCCTAAAATTTATTTATATTTTAATAAAAGCAAATCAGTGGCTTTTCAGATCCCAAAGCAAAAGAAAAAGATAGTACTGAGAATAATAACAAGAATCCACACGAACTCTTTTTTTACTCTGTGTGTGTGTGTGTGTGTGTGTGTGTGTGTGTGTGTGTGTGTGTGTGTGTCTATCTATGTTTGTAGATAGGATCAGCAAACCAACAAGATGATACAGATCCTGATTAAAGTATGAGTCTGTTAAGATAGAAATAGAAGGCCTTCTTTCAGCAAGAGGAAAACCAAAGAGAAATTCCACAAAACCTGAAACTGTGCGGAGAAGTAATATCTCAGGATAGATTGTAAATATTAATGTTTAGTGCTTAGGTAGGATGAAAACTCCAAAGAAATACTACAAAAAGCCTCATTATCTTTTACCAGGTGTCTATACCTGACTTCATAGCAAAGCATATCTAGAAAAAGAAAGATTTGACCCTGGAAAGGATGCTCTGTTTGCGTATATGTACGTGTGTGTGTGTGTGTGTGTATTTGTATGTATACATACATACGTATGTGTGTATATGTATGTATGTATACATATATAGATGTGTGTGTGTATGTGTATATACACACACACATAATATATATAATAATATATTTACACATGTAGGTAGCTGTAAAGCTACCTGCATGTAAATAGACAGATTGCATACATGTTTATGAGAGAACGTTTACCTTCTCAAATGGCCCCAAAAGAAGTGTGCCACCATAAAAGTATCTTTGAAAAAAACTCTAGCAACTTTGAGTGTCTTGGGACCCAGACTGGTAAAAGATGCCTAAAGACAGTGACGTATTTATTTACAGAAGTGCCTATATGTGTGGAATTCCTAAATTTGATTTGTCCACTTATCTTGGTCATTTAAAAAATGAGTGCTGGGAGCTGACATCATCTGGGCTATAGAAAAGAACTGCGTTTCCACTCTTTTCCACAAAATCTGCTACTGAGTCCTGGATGTGGAGGGGCAGTAGAGGAAGACTTGCACTGTTCAGTACCTGTGCTGAGACTTAAGACTGTTGTGGTTGGGATGGCCAGCTGTCCCTTTGAGTTCAGGGAACAGAACTCCCATGTTGGTCCTGGAGCTGAGGTGGCACAAAAATGGTATTAGCAGAGCTACAGCCTCTACAAGTTTCCAATTCTGTATCACCCGAATCAAGTGACCTGGCACTTACTGTTTCTGCTTAAAGTGAGACTTGCAACTCTCTGAGAATTAGTTCTGTATAGACTTGCTCCTGAGGTCTCAATTATACAACACTCTGTTGCTTCACACACAATGTTTGTACTTGCGTAGGAGTGTTAGGGCTTGGGTATTCTCTAGGTAGTGGTCACTAGATGGCAACATGATCACACATGCAGTCAGGTTTCCTATTCCCTTCCCTGGAAGACACACTCTCTACAGAAGGACTGAGAGGGCTGGATGCTGGCGTTCAACTTCCTTGATGCTTTGAAGCTTTCTAAGATGGCAGTCAGTGGACGTAGCCTTTTAGGAGATGTGCTGTGTCTGTGCCAGCAGCTGCACATTACTTCATATTGCCAGATTCTTACTATGCTCAAAGGGTCCATCTCATCATCAGTCCTTAGGTATTTGAAGTAAAAAGAAACACACATAGATATTTGTTGTTGGTGGTGGTACTCAAGCACAGTATTGTTAAAACGTCTTCAACATTCTCGTTCAATATGTGCATTCCCGTATGCACATGTGCATTTATCGGACATTTTTTACTTTGTCTCCAGGTCAGTAGAATAGCAGTCCTTCTGGGCTTTGAGATGAGAATTCAGGTTTTCCTGTAGCCTACTGATACTGTCTTGCCAACTTCTAGCGTGGCTCAG
This sequence comes from Rhea americana, assembly GCF_003343005.1. Taxonomy (NCBI): domain Eukaryota; kingdom Metazoa; phylum Chordata; class Aves; order Rheiformes; family Rheidae; genus Rhea; species Rhea americana. The sequence continues at coordinate 368,483 of NW_028186375.1, read as the reverse complement.
TGGAAAGGTGAGCAGCAGCCCCAGTACATTTCATTTTCCCTTGAACCTTGCCGTTTCTCCCAGAGCCTGGGGCATTCTGTTGGCTGGAATAGCTGCACTGTCTCAGATCGTGTTACGTGGACGTTATGGGTTAGCAATGGCCATTGCTGACGGTGGAAATACATAATCCACAGACTAACACACAATCTCAGTCACACTTGTATAAAAATTTCCGTAACATTCAACAATTTTTGTCAGCTATCCAGCTTGATGCCATTCTTCTCCAAGTTACTGCGATGTTCAATGACAATGAAATTAATATGATGAATCTCCTGAGATAGCTCATATCTTTCTACAAGATTAGTATTATTTATTTGGCTGAAGACATAGTGCTCCTGGTTTTAAGACAAATGAAAAAATTTATCCATTTGTTGGAGTACCACATAGCTTTTAAATACTCATGAACATCACTTCTGAAAGAATCTTCAGGTGAATGTTCATTAGCTGTATGTTTACAATAAATATATCACAAAATGTTGGCAAGATCTGGACATTTGTGTGCCAGTTGACTTGGGACTCTTTGGTGTTGAACCTTTCAGAGTGGTTGAGATAGAAAATGATTCTAGGGGCACAACTCCTGTCTGAGTATGTTATCAGCTATAGGAGCAGTGTCTTGTGAAGGTGAATAGTCACCAAGTACAGATAACTTCTCTTTAGTGATATCTTGCCATGAACCTGTAGCGTTCTGTAAAGAAAAATATCCGTGATCCATATTGTGCAACAGTACATGCTGTTTTCTCTGTGCTAGATTTGTTTGCTTGAGTCCTCTTTGCAACTTCTGTGAAGAGGAGACATACTTTGTTGCTGGGCCTTCCCTGGGAAGTGTAGAAGCAAAGCAGTAGAAGTTATCTAACCTAAGCAGGTGTATTATTCCAGGTATGTGAGAAATCTTACAAGCCAACCTTTATTTTTCATAACTGCACATGAGCTTCTCATTCAGCAAAGTGCTTCCTTCTGCATCTAGTTGACAGCATCTGCATACATTCTCTTCAAACCGTACCTTTAAGTATTTGATGCTTAAAGAGCTGCAGAACTGTATTAGTTTGGCTGAAAGTCATTCTATATTACAGATCAGTTGTATCATATTTTATTGTGATAAGGTCATAAGAACCCATTTAGAAGCTGAAGAGTTCTACTGGAAGCAGGTACATCTGTTTAATATGCTCCACCGGTGGAACCGAGTTGAGAAAAGTCAGTCAGGAAAAGCAGGCACCTAGATGAAGACACTCTGCTGCCAGAGCTAGTGGCAATGGGGGAATTTCCACTGTTACTCCCGGTTGCACCACTTTGAACTGCTGATGTGTGCGAGCCTTTCCTTTAGGGCACTGAATCAAACCAAAGACATCATCTTCATGTTCAGCCTGACAGAAAGACCCTTTGCATGAAGCAGGTGTTAGCCATCTTACATCTTTTACCTTTCTGTTATACATTCATCTTCATCTTACACTTAGCGTTTTTCACAGTGAATGAGAAACATAAAGGACAAAAGCATGTGAGAATATAAAGTTCATCTTCCTCCTTTTATGAGACTACCTTACTTTTGGTTCGCCGCAATGGAGAATTTATTCAAAGATTGTCTTTTCTCTTATTCTTCTGAGCACCTTGCCATGTTTCACCCTGAAAACTGTTTCCTATGCCAACCATTCTTTGGGACAAAAAACTACCGCCTGTAATCTGACTGCCTTAATTAGTCAATGTCCTGTTATTACCTGTTCAAATTATGTGATCTTTTTCTGCCATCGTCACTCTGAATCACCTTAAATTCTTCAGTCCAGCAAGTAACAGTAATTGCAATTAATAGTAGAGAAATGAGCTTTTTACCCCTCCTACTTTCCCATGCCTCCCAGGCACAGTAGTAACTTTGTAAATCAGTTGGAACACTGTGCAGGAGGGCAGAGTTAAAACGTGAGCCAAAAGTCCCTTTTTTATTTTAGTTTATTTATTGAACATTTCATTAAAGTCCCTTAGGGGTATGTGTGTGATGGAAAGCAAGAATGCACACAGCCAAATTCTCCTTTGAGGGCTCTATGCTGCATGAGGTGCTCAACAGCTGCATGACCACAATATCTGCCTGAAGTAATCCCACTGCAATAAATGGAATTACCTGGGTGGCGTAAATAAGAGCAGAATCTAGCCCTGAGGCTACTTATAGTTATTTTGAATTTTATTGCTGGCCAACAGATGAATCCTTTTCCAGTAGCCTGCCAGTAAAACAAGACTTTTTATGATTCTGGTGTTTTCTTGTCTTAATTAAGGAAAATTGTTATTAAAATTCGGTGGTCACCTAGACAATTCCAAGGTAGTTGGGAAGCCTTTTCCCCCCCTCCCCCTTTTTTTTGTCAGCGCTGTCCAAGGTAGGCACTGTAAATAGGAAAAGTGTAGTCTCTTTCATTTAAATCTCATGCTGAAGGAACTTGTCTTTAAAAGGAAATTTCCTTTAAAAGGAAATAGTTATGTATAGTCTGTATTTGGTAATATATCCCTTATTAGCCTGCATTTGCTAGTGTGTCTCTTATTAGCTAGATTCAGTGATGAAAATGATTCTTATCTAAGCTATAAGGATGTGTCTCTGACACAAATTTGGTCTTTGTGGGTTTTGCAATAATTAGAGGAGTTGCTCAGTAGACTGCAAGAATGACTTTGGGAGCTTTTCTGCAGTAAGTTTATGGGAGGTCTTCAGTATTTGCCGTACTTATTCAGAAGAACACAAGTGAACACAGAAAAGCATTGCATTATGACATTCTCTTGTGCTTCCAGGTATACACAGTGCATAGTATTAAGAAGAAATAGATACATTTTAAAGCTGAGTTTTCCAGAAGTATTTTATCAATAGTAGGTAGAGACAGCCCGCCTGAGTTGTTAGTGGGGCTGTTCAGTCTGGTTCAGTGCTCATTGTACTGGACCTGATCTATGCCATGATCATACTGTGGCTTTACTTGAGCTACTGTAGCTGCTCTGAACAGTGTGTTGTGAATGCTTATAGGAGCTGACTTGGGACTAATGCTGTTGTCGGGGTCAGGAGCCCATATGGATCTGAGCTGAATCAGTGTAGTCAGTATGTCTGCTCTGTACTCACTGGTGTAATTCTTATTTCTTATGTTATCTGGAGTTCTCCACAGAGAACTCCATTGCTGGATGTGTGTAATGGGAGGTAACCTGGTCCTTTTTTACGCTAGATCTGTAAATTATTCTGTATATTGCAATATATAACTATAAAGATACATAATAACACTATCTTTCATCTTACTTTAAAATAGAACGCTCTACCATAAACTGCTTAAGAAAAAAAAAAAAAGCTTTTCATGGGCGATCTCTTCCTAAAGAAATCTCAGTTATTTCTAGTTTTGAAATTCTCAAGAGCTAGGACATCATTAAATAAATATAAACAAATGTATATGCCATATAATACTTGGGTGTCTGGTTGTGTACGTAAGTAATGCTATGAAATATACGTATGGAAAGGTAAATTGACTTTGACATGTTAAACATGTAGGATAAAAGCTTATCAGGGGCTGTGAAGAGTTCTGGTAATAGCAGTGGGTAGTATTATGAATAATCAGTCTTGTTTCCAGATAGCAGCTTCGTTGTGTTAGGCAGAATAAATGATTTTGCACTGAAATTTAATACTGTTACCACACTTTCTTCATATAGCTATCTATATATATCCATATATATCTCACATTGATTGAAAGCTCTGATGACTGTTGCTCAAGTCCCTCACGTGGTAAAAATTTACAGTGGTAAGACAGTTATGAGAGAACACTTTTACTTAAGGGGAAGGTCCAAATGATAAATGAATTAATTGAAAGGCAGATGAAAATAATTTTTTTGGTCATCTGAAAAATGATATACTATAAATGCAACTGAAATGGCTTTTAACAAATGCCAAGCTAATGTGAAAAGATGTCTTTGGGCTAACATCTTGCAGCTCTACAACAGTAGAAAGTAGGCTCCGGTGTTTTGTTTCCTCTTAGCTTAAGGACAGATGAGCTATCTGGAAAAGGGGTATAACAGTTTGCAGTCATTCTTTTTGTTCCCAATACAAGATAAGGCTCCTGTCCTGCAATCCCATAGGGGTTTTCATGCTTTTGTGAACATGTACAAAGTGATAGATGCCTGCAAGAGACTTTAAAACTTGAGACTGCTTCTATGTCATCCCCTTCTTCCACTGCCTGTTGGTGGCAATCACATCCTTGTCCGAGGCTGCGACTTCTTGAACAAGGAAGGAATTTTGGAGATTCCATGACAAAGCTAGAAGTAGTTTACCTTGCCCCTCTCACAAATCCCACCCTGCAACAAGGATTGAATGACTGAAATACATAGTCACATGCTGGGGATGGCAAACCTTGGACAGCTTCGGAGGTGGTGGTGAGAGGTGAATTTAATGTGTTCTGCTGCCATTGCTGCTGCTTGGGTTTTTTTAGAAGTCACGGTAGTTTTACAGGATTGGTTGTGATACTGTCTCTGCATATTGCTGTGTGCACGTTTTGAATTATCTGGGGTTTTTTTCACTCTTGGACAAGAATGTGTTGAGAACATTGTCTCTGTTACAGCTGAAAGAAGGAAGATACCAATTTTCTCCTTCTTTTCTATGATGATTCTCATTTTTCTTTTTTCCATCAAGTTTCAAATATAGCTAGGTGCTCGGCTTTCTTTAGCTCCTCTCCTGCCTGTTTTCTGTCATCTGAAAACTCTGGCTCATTTTTAATTCCATTTACCTTATCATTTGAGGACAAGACTGGACACAACCAAAATTCCCCGCGGCATCCCCTGAGATACATCCTTCCTGCTTTCTGCTTATAATCCTTTGTTTATGGTATTTCTGCCAATTCTCGATTGAGAATCATGTGACAGTGTTTATATTCAAACTGAATGCAATTAATAAGTGTCAAGATGTCGTGAAATGCTGTGTGAGTTGTATGCTAAAAGACAAATGTTCTATATCTGGGCCTTTCCCTTCAGGCACTAATTAGATAATATATGTTTGAAAGGGTTGAGTCTGTCAGTCAAGTCATAGGTCTGTAAATCCATGTTGAAATTCATATGGCAACACTCATCAAAACACTTAAACATGTGCTTAAGTCCTTTCTGTGTTCAATCAAGTACATAAGCATGTGCTTAGATTAGGGTCTCCAGGCAGACCCATTGAAATTAATGAGAGAAATGTTTTCATCTCCATTCACCAGATCTCCATCTTGCTACCASGAAAACTGAAGCCTTCATTTAGCAAAAGCAGAGTCATTCTGAAACTGACACTTCAATAGGTATTTAATGCACTCATTTAAAGCACTGGAGTTATTTTAAGTAATACTTAGGAATGGAGTTTCTTTCTTTTCTTTTCAAAGTAGTTAAGTTCCTTTAGTGCAAGTAATGGGTCTCATTGACACACACTTATCAGTGACTTTCTTTCACATGCATAAGTATTTGAGGGAGTGTTTTCCATTGGTCCCATGTAGTCCATGGTGGGGTCAGTGTGGTCTATACTAGAAGTACATGCCCTTTTGGATACCATGAGCAGGGAGACTGGAAGTCGTTGTGAGTGATAGCTGCCCTTTGTCACTCGTACTTCTGAGGCTGAGGATTTTAAGAGGAATCCTAGATTCCAGGTAGTCGTTGGGCATCTGCTGGGGAGTAAAGTATCAGAAGACTTTTGGATATTGTCTGTATTGCAAGCTAAGGGTGGCCTTGAGGCACTCGGGACTAAACATATATGCTGTAGGGGCAGATAAGCCTGCAAGTGCATTTGGCCAAAACTACTGTACTTGCGTAGATAGGCTCTCTGTGACACAGTTGTACAGATGGGTGGCAGTTTGGTGGCAATGTCGAGAACATTTGACACTTTTGAGGAGACTGCTCTTTCTGTTCATCGAAGAACAATGGCTTCCTGGCTCTCACAGCCACAAACTAACTATATGCTTTTTGGCTGAAATTAGTGTTTCCTTTTCTCCAAAAAAATGCAGGCTGGAGGTCACCAACATTTTTCTGGGAGAAAAGAGTAAAGCTCTTTCAAAACGGTACTTAGAAATAAATTTATCTATTCTAGAAGGAAGAAATGGAAAAGGCAACTTGACTGGAATGAAAACTCCAGTTTCGAGAAATGTCTGCTAATAAAAACTATAAAAGAAGGCAGAGCTCCAAGTCCTGAGCAGTTCTGGGAATTCGTAGTAAGAGTACGAGTTTGAAATTGGTGGCCCACATTTGGAACACCTGTAATTCTTCAAGCTAAACTACAATTATAGAGCAAGCTCTCTGAAATCTTAACTTCTGTTCTGCCAAGACTCACTTGCATAGTTCTTCAAACAGCAGGATTAATCCATTTAAAGGCAAAGGACACTACCTGCCATGCCAGCACAGCTTGGCTGCTGTTAGAATGAAACTACAGGAATTTGCTTCTGCTTTTTGTTAATTCAATATTTCTGTCAAAAAGCAGAGGGCACCGAAAGTGTGCAGCAGGTAAGAATGAAAGCAAGTTCTAGATCCTCTTGCTAGATGTCACCAGAGGCTGTCTGTATTGCCCTCAGGGTGCTGACGTTATAGAGCTGGAAGAAAAGATGGTCTGAAGCATGAAGGACAATAGAGTGGCATCCTATAGAAGCCCTTTGCTGAGACTCTTAGAGGAAAATGTGGTCACTTGGTACATTGCTACACTATGACCAGGCTAATGTGAAAGCACTCTGTGGAAGTTTAGGAACCCATTTTCTTGTGAAGTCAGTGGGAAATGGGTCTAAAATGTGATTGTGAAACATGAAGACAAAAATTGTAGTCAACAATTTGGAATGAGATGTCAGAGCTCAGTTGGATTGAAGAGACCTCTAATGTGAATTAAAAGTAAATCAACTGTGATCAGTGGTGTAAAATCTAGTGGGTGAGTCCACACCTTGGTTCCTGCCTACACTGCTGGCTATTGCTGTATTGTACAACAGCCTGATGATAGTGAAGTGGGATTTGACCTAGAGAATGTTTTGTTTCAGGTGAGCCTTTCTATGAGCTCTGAGCAAGCCCTCAGGTACAGACCTGGCTTTACAGTATCTAGTAGTGTCCCAGCATGCTCAGAATAGACGTTGTTATGTTCAGCTCAGTGCTGTTAGAAGCAAGGCTGGAGGGCAAACTACCAAACCCCTCATGGCTGGGAAATAGGCAGTCAATTGGCAAAGGCTTATGAATACGTGCAATTTTCAGCATTGGTTGCATCTGCGTAGTTTGGAGACAGGCCCATCTCATGTGATGGTGAGTAACCCAATACAATTTTCCTGGCAAGGGGTGACTTGATGCTAGCATTATGAATTATTCAGGGCAAAGCAAGGTCAAGTGTTCAGGTAACAGAGTTGTTCCTAAATAATCCAAGGACCACAARTAGTTTCTGTGATTTCTCACCTTCTCCTCCTACTCTTTATCTTTCTATTGTTTGGATCCTTCGCACAAGATGTTCTGTCTTCCAGACCCAGCTACTAGAAGTTGGAAACAGCTCTCTCTCCACCATGCACAAGTCAATGGACTGTCAAAATGGATCAGCCAGTTGTGTTCTCATCCTCCTAATTCGTAAGGACCTATTTTATTTCACAACTGTTCATTCTTGGAAGTTTGTAACCATCCTAACAGAAAACACTATAATTAGCAAGCAGCATATAGGCAAATTCTTTACTTATTTTTATTTTTGTGCAGGAGCAAACAATAAACTCAACCTAATGTCTAAATCAGTAAACAGTCTTCACCAAAAATGAAACATGTGGAAGGAAATCCAGCCAAGTGGCATCAGTCCTGAGGCAGCCATGTTGCAACAAGTTGCTACTTACTTAATCTATCCCATTGGGTCAGCTGTTTTGTTCAGCTGTTGTCATTTCTGAGTTTTATCAAGCAGTCCTTCTTCGGAATCTGGAATGGACAACTCTCACAATGGCTTGAAAGCTATTTACTAATGAGAGAAATGAAAAATGACTGTGCAAATAATCTTACAAGGGATGTGAGGTGATCATCTTAAAGCCTGTGTAAAATTCTGTCCATATAGATATTGCTTGCTGTGTTTATGGGTGTCCCTTTCATGAAAGGAGGGAAGATAGGTTGACATAATGCCTGACAGGGAGCATGTCAGAGGCTACTGTTCTGTTGTTCAAAACACACCGTGAAAGACCATGAATTCAGAGCCTAACGCTTGGCCTGAGAAGGTGGATTGAATGCTGAGGCAATATATGAAAAGCAGGAATCCTCTTCCATATCACTACACTGAATTTCAGGATCAGTTGGGAATTTAATTCTATGGGCCCTCAGTTTTTCTACATTTCTACAGTAAGACCTCTGCACCATAGTGGTCTACCTTAGTCTTCGGAGTCCTACCGTGTCTTCTGATTCTTCTCTCAGCATGTGTTTGATTGATTCCATGATTAAGCAAAAATCAGGATTTGGGCAGAGGTAAAAACTATAAAACTGCCCCAGGGTTCATGGGATGAAATGAAAGCCAGAGAGAGGCTTTTACTACCTCCGTATTGGTTCTGAATAATGTGTTGTTCAGCCTCTATAGAGTTCATCAGACCCCAGAGCAGTTACTGAGTTCTAGAGAGTGAAGGAAATGTTGTTTTTGGCTATAGTTGAAGCATAATAGAAAACAGAGCTGGTGTACAGCATAGGAAGAGGAGCCTGGGACAGGGAGAAAATGAGAGGACATACCTTTGAATAAGTTCCTGGAATCCAAAATTGCTAAAACGGATCTATGTGATTCAGAGCAGAGGAAAGTGAGATCCTAATAGAGTGGCTGTGACACGTAATGAGATAAGAAGGGCTTAATCTTGCTTGCTTTTCTTATTTCTCTTCATCTTCTTCCCCTTCCCCCCTCCCTTTCCTTCTGTGCTATCTCGTGAGTCAGAGTGGGTGTATCACATATAATTAGTCTAGATTGCTGTTCATGTTGGAACAACTATCTTGCAGAGCCATCTTTCATCAAGAACAATCTGCCAACTGAATGACCTGCAGCAGACAGCTAGATGACCTATTCCACTTGAGGGACCCCTGTGCAGTTTGATGCTTGTTGGATTAGGAAGTGTGACCACAGTAATTAGAAAGAAGTTTCTGGATCTGGATACCGAACATTAAATGGGGGACCAAACCTTAGAAAAGTCTGACCTTGGTAAATGAGAGTAGGCAGGCTGGGCTGCAGTGCAGAGATGAGACAGGAGAGAGAGAGTGGGAGAGAGAGGGATCTGATGTTGTGGAGCTTGTCACAGGCTAAGGTGGGGACATGCTTGTTTTAGAGGCTGCAAAAAGAATTGCTTGCAGCTCTGTGAGGGAGAAGGGTATGAGTTAAAACAGATTGACTTTCCTCCTGCAGCACACACACGCTCCTTAAATACCAGGGGAGTACAAAGGGAGCAAGTCTTTAAAAAAGATTTGTTCTATAGACTGCAGAGATGTGCGATTACTAGCAGTCATACAATTTATAGGAGGCAAATGTGCATGTGGGGCTTTTGTGAAGTGCAAGTAAAGCAAAAAGATAGAGCAAAGGAAAAGGCATGCTGTTCAAATGCCCATCTTTTCTATCAACAAATGTTGCCTTAGAGGCAAAAGCTTGGGTGTTTCTTTTTTCCTTTGGTGTTCTGTGTGCTTGTATTAGTCACACCCATTTATTTTTGGCATAATTCATGCACTATTTGAAACTTGGCAAGGGTAGGGATGTTATGGCCAACAGTCAGTCTTGCTTGAGGAGTTTCTATGAATATGAATGCCTGAAGTTCACATAAGCTTACTCTGTTGCTATAGCAACACATTTGTTGTGAAACCCTTGTATTTTAAAGGCTGTATTCTGTAAATTAACTTCATCTTCAATACAATGTGTGATGGTAGTGATTTCTCATGTATTGTTTACAGTAAAGTTGCAAATATTAGGAGAATGGATAAATTGGGGGATTTGATGAAAGTAGATTTAATCACAAACAATGCCAGCACTTATTTAACATCAAAGTGAACTAGGTCTGCATCTCATCCAGAGAGGGGCTGAGTGCCCTTAACTCTAGTAGGGTTCAGAAAGAGTTGGAGGTGCTGAGCAGCACTGCACAAGATGCTGCAAAATAGTGCCATATATATAAATAGTACAGACCCTGCAAAGCATCCAGCAGTTACAGGGATGCGTCCAGTTCTTAATCAGCGGAGTAGGGAGTATTTCATAGTAACAAAGTGTTCATTATTTTTTTGGAGAATATTTACATATGCTTTTGGTTTTCTCCTTGCTCAGAGATGTTGAGGAGGGGCTTTTCCTGCACGTACTGAGTCTGAATTGACTATGCGCCCTGTCCAGGCAAACCTCTGCGCTGAAGTCCATATGTTTTGTGTGGAAACAGGGGTCATTGCAGGTTCAGGGTCTTACTGCCTCTTCGTGAAGGGCCATCAAATACACGTAATAAACTAACTTGGGAGAAGAGAGGAAGTAAGAGCTCTTTTTTTTTCTTCCTGCTGTTTTCTTTCAGTTGAGCTAATCATGGGGTAATGTAACTGTAATAGGTTAACAACCTCAGACCCCTCTCCCATCCCCCTAGATGCAAATAGGCTTTCCAGATAGATGAGATCCTCTTAAAAGAGATAGTGGAGGCTGTTTTCTAGTTTATCTGTAAGTTCCTGGTCTTTCCAGTGTTTGCAGTTGTTGAAGTAAATGGAACCCCATGCAGTGTGTAAAGCTAAACCTGTGTTTGAGCCTTTACAGGATCCAGGTCCAGAAACAACTCACACCAAGAATCTAGAAAGGGAAATGAAGACGAAATAAATGGCTTTTCTCACTCTTTGACTTGGGCGCCTCTGGTATTTCAAGGGCTTAGAAATTTATGAGATGCTGGATCATTGCTATTCTGCTAATGGGAGTTTAGGAGAGAAGGGGGCAAGTCCCTGAAGGCCAAACGTCTTGTAGTACTAGCCTAAGGAGGTAGTTCTCTTTATGAAAGTGGGCTGACTTGCAAAACTCTATTTTTATACAAAGCTGTTTTCAGTTAGTCCAGTACATAAAAGTGTCTGCAACACAAAACTTCGATTTTGTGGTTGCAGTTTTTAAATATTTTAAAATGCCCCAAATCTATTTAAGATTTGTTTCTCCTTTGCCTTTCCTTAAAATACCTCGATGGGCAGCTTCCTGTCCCCTCCTCCCCTAACGCCCACCCTGTGACGAACTCCTGTCAGGTTTCAGTTTTAATGCTGATTTGGCAGTGATGGATGAAGGAAAGCTGTGAGATTTTGGAGTGGGAAAAAAAGATGGTGCTRAGGCTAAGGAATAGGCTTAAGAGTCTCTGAAAAATTTTACTTGGTAAATATGTCTTTACTAGGAGTTTTTCAAGAACTGTGTACAATAAACAATGTGCAGTCTTGCCAAAACAATTATCTAATTTCCTTTTTGCAGAACAAAACAAACCTATTGGCATATTTAACAATAGTCCAATTTGCCAGTGACTTTTTTCATTGTTATAGTCTAAAATAAGGTGATGGTGTGGAATAATCTGTCTYTTTGTAAGGGTTACTGTTTTTCTTATAGTAAAGAGTGGATATAGATTGTATTTTAAGGACAGTCAGAAGTCGTCTAACTACAGGATGGCATTGGCTGTCTAAAGAAATAAGTGAATAAAATAAAGTATGTGCAATTCTTGATTCATCCAAAGAAAAACTCCTAAACAATTTCATGGGACACTTCTGAATCTGGAAAGGGAAATTATGGAATACATTTTCTAATTGCATAAAATACATTCTTAATATGTAAGAGCTCAGAATCACTGCTGGTGGTTTTGCTTGCCATCTTTCAGGTCAGTGAAGTACTGTACTGCAGAGGTATAGTGTAGTGCAGAGTTCAGGGTTGGTCTTAGGTACACATAGCTTTCTGGAGCCACTAAAGGACTCTCCTCCTCTYCTTCTGTCCATCTGCCCCCCATGTTAAGTTACAACACATCAGTGACTCTTTGTAACTGCAGTTAGCAAGTACCAGGTTCACTTCTCATCTGCTCGTGGCCTTGGGGGCAGTTCTACCATAATAGGTCCATATTGCTGTTACGGAAACATGTTCCCTGTCTTTTCCTTTTATTTATGTGACTGTGCAGTGAGTCTGTTCAGGAGAGTGATCTGTCTGAGAACTAATCATTTCTTTTTTCTCCTTTTGCTGTTGGTTAGTTTTCAGCTGTTCTGGCTCTCTAAACTTACTCACAGGTATGACCACCAGTACCAGTGCAATGAAGGAGGCAGGACTATGTGATTTGGGTTACAGATGAGATCAAAACATCCTTGGGCTGTCATGGAATCATACCCTCAGGCTGCAGTTTGGAGACTTGAAGGGGGAGAGAGCTTAGAGACTGAAGGGCAGTTTGCAGATACAGTTGGGTTGCACACAGACCTGTGCTATCATAGTGAGTCTGCTCTGACACCCAAGCAGGCTCGTTCACCTAGCAGATGTCCCTCAGAGTGCCAGACAGATAAAATGAGAATTTCAGAACTGTTTTTTTTTTTTTTTAATGGTGTCCAATTGCTGTACTCTTGGTCCACAAGCAAAATGGGAAGTCAAGGCAAGTCTAATGTAGAAGATCTTACACAAGCTTGTCTTTAGCTTACCTGGTGCATGGCTCTCTGCCTCTGGGTGCCATTGGCAGATGGCAGGTACTGAAACTTAGAGAGGCATCTCAAGGAATCCCGAGGCATTATTTCGCAGTGCTGACGGCTGACTCGAGGTGGCTGAGAGCAATAGCTCACTGTACTTGCAGAGCAGAGGCATTTCCTGCTTTTAGTCAGTACCAGAGGAGATTAGTAGTTGAGCCCTTTGCTGGATCAGTGTTGCATATTACATTGTGTCCATTAGGTTTCCACACAGACAGAGAAACTTTCTGAGTCACAGACTTTCCTTAAAATGCCTTGATGGGTAGCTTGACCACATCCACTCAAAGATGGGGTGGCATATGAGATTTCAGGCTCCCTTAAAGGAAACAAATACACCGAGGCTTCAGTATAATGACAAATTATTCTCAGGCTTGGGAAGCAGGCATTGCTGTGCATATTATAATATTGTGTAAGTAGCTCAACTGGCTCCTCTCCCTGGCTCATTTTAACGGTTTCTGGCAAAGCAACACAGTGATTCCCCCCCTTCCTCCCCTCCACCATTGCTTTTTTTGTATGTTTATTTGACAAATTAAAGTGAGTGGGGAAGCCTGGAAGATTGTTTTGCCCAAAGCTTAGCTTTCTAACAAACAGCTGGCCCCAGCTCCGGGTCCAGATAGTTTGTTCTGGACACTTGGAAGAAATGCACATTTCAGAAGTGGTCCACTGGATGTCACTATGATGCTCTGCAGAAATCCAGCTCTAATGAGGTTTGTCTGGTTGCAAATAAGATGAACAGAAAGCAATTTGGAATCATCACAGCCTTTTTTTTTTTTYCCCTCCAGTTTGGAATGCTGAGCTCATCTTTCTTTCTAACTTCATTTCTTAAGCACAGAGATATCTTGTCCTGGCTCCTTTCTTTAGACGAATAGGGAAGTAGTATCAGTTTAAGTGGCTTGCAAGATTCGGCTTATGGTTTCTTTCTTTTTTTCTTTGGTACAAAGACTACTCCATGGAAAAATACTACTGACTTRTCTGTACTAGCTATGCTGCAGACATAGATATGCTATGTCTGTAAAGACTAATATTACAAACAGGACTTGTTTTCACTGACCTTTTAACCATAAGATGAAAAATTTTTTATTGTCCTACACTATACCTAATTTGCTTACGGGGAAAGAGATGGAAAGGCCTCACTAAGATTATGCAAAGCAGAAGTAGCAGAGCAGGAGTACTGAATGCTCTTGTGCTGCTGCCCTACTCAACTGAACAAGCTGAGGCAGCAGCACAAGGAGTAACTGAAAAGAAGTGGTGATCGAGAGCAAATGGACTGTGAACACAATGCCCATAATTAGTTAGACAAGTATTTTTTCATATGACTATTATCGCTAATGAAAAGGGCTATTTTTTCCACTTCTTGAATTGTAAGTTTTAAGGGGAGTAGAGGCAGCTTAAAAATACTAATCAGTGAACAAAGAGAGAGAGAAAAATGTTGTCTCTTTTAGGTAGTTCAAGCTTGTTTTGTTTCTGAGTTCAGACTCCCTGAACCAATTCTGGACTGCTACTGCCAGGGCAGAAGAGGCATCCAAGAAAAAACAGAGCCAGCAGCTGCAGTAGCACAGGACAGGAGCCAGTTACCCATGTTTGGCCTCTCAGCATGGCAAGGAGGAGGCTGCAGGAGCTGTGGGACAAGGAGCATGACCTGTGGAGATTTCCTGATAGAGGTGTGTGGTGTGGTGTTATGTCTGGCTGCTGCTGCATGCAGTTAAGAAAGGTGCTATCCCAGACTAAGTGGAAAATAAGATGCCGTCACATGTCCCTTTCTCGCATAGCTATGCTGGCTGAAGGAGTCTCCCCTCTTAGCTTCTCAGCAAGTGGGCYTGTGGGCCCACTGGCAGAGGTCTAACTGCTTTGCCATCTGCTCCCTGAACTGCATTTGTAGTCGCTCCCTGAATCGGCTTAGTCCAAACAAGCTCACTTGAGTTAAAGCCTTCGCTGTTAGTCAAGCCATTGTCACCACGCCTAGCACTTACTAGCTTGGGCCATTTCCACTAGGACCTGCCACTGACTTGTTTAGATCAGAACTGCACTTGCACAGCCTGCTCTCCCCTCCTGTCTTCCAGCAGAGCTGGGAGGATGAGAAGTGTCTGAGATTGGTTCTCTGTGATCAGAAGAGAATATATGAAAGCAGTCCGACTTATATCTTTGCTCTTTTATAAAAGCGTGTTGACGATGTGTATGAATCTGCTTTTGTTATTTTAAAATGAATTATTCCCAACTAGTCTTGGGAATAATACATATAGCCATGTTGTCTGACCTATGTAAATAGGCATGTTACAAGCACTTAGTCCCTGAGCTGGGTAAGCTGGTTTGAGCATAACTAAATTCTGCTGTTGAATGTTACGTTAATTTAGATGAGTCAAAATCCTCTCTTAGGCTCTGTCTCCATGTGTGGACAACTACTACAGCTGAGATGATGCTCAGTAGGTTGAATGCTTTTCGGAGGCCTGAGACTCTCTCATTACACAGAAACAGGGAAAAATCTGCAGCATGCAAACTTTATACTGTGCTTAACAGCAAACCTCAGTCTTAATGGGTACTGATTGTCATCACAGTAATATGGGGATAGAACAACTATATCTCTTTGAAGATTCATTTACCGTTCACCTGGAAGCATTTGGAGGTGTACGTGGGAATGGGATCTAGCTCATAGTGCATTTTGCAGAGCAGGGTGAATTTCTTTTCTTATTTGTTGAGCACTTCACTGTGCAAGGAGACAAGAACCCTTGGGTGATGACAACCCTTCTAGCCTGTCCAAAAATGCAGAAATGGGGAAGTCTCCTCTAACCTGGAAGGATTACTGGAAGATGTCCTGTCATGGGATGTCAATTTGCCTTTTCTACCCAAGAGCAAGAGTGCTCCAAATTCTTTGCTGATGAATCTTAAACCAAAATATGAGCAGGGAACTGTATTGCCTGGAAATTTCATGTTGGAGAAGTCTATCTTGACTGACAGACTAAGTAAGGAGTGACTCTCATTGTCATGTTCCAAACTCTGCAAACAACTCTACAAAACAGCACTTAACATTCTTTACAATCTCAAAGAGTACTTTGCAAGCATCGTAGTCATTCCTCCCTTGTGAAATAATAAAATGAGTGGTATTATTCCTAACTTAAAAGTAAGAAGATGGACCTGATCTACTTCTGTAGGTTAACCCCAGGCCATCCAGTATGGACTGCAGACCTGTGTGCCTGCCTCTGTTTTTGACCACATCCTTAAAACTGGCATTTCAGCCTCATAATGCAATCATGTGAGTGCAGCAGGTAAGAGACCATGACTACAGAGACCGTCAAGGCTCTGCAGGTGTCATTTTATGATACAAGAGAATCATGTTTCCATTGAATGCCATTGTGTATGCTGGTAAGCTCGCAGAAAGCAAAGGTCTCCAGCCAAGCCAATGTTCACAGCTAACAACTTTGAAGAAGTAAAAAGTCCCTGTATCCTGCTATACAAAAATCCTCCAGCTGGACTCTCATTAGGCAGATGTTATTCCATGTCAGCATAGAAATTGGGGCTTTTTGTGGATTCAGTTCTCTTCCAGTAGAAACCAGAAGTGAATTCTCTGCCTTCAGGTTGACTCAAGTTCAGTGTCTTTTAGGGCTGAGCCACAGCTTAAGTCATTAGAAAGCCTCTTTTTCACCAAAGTGTTTTGTGATACCGTCTCTCTTTCCGGAAACAGAGTGTGAAAATGTGAGATAAAATGAAATGTACTGGGCTCCTGTTTCTAGTTGTATTTTTTTTCCTAGAGAATGGAGGAATCTGGGCGCATCAGATGCCTGGCCTAGCAGCAGCTGGCAATGTCTCAAATACATGGACATCTTCCCAGTTTTCAGAGAAGCAGTGTGTGGGTTGGAAGGAAAGCTGAGTGCCTCCAACTGATAGATGAGCTTCAGAAATTCTGCCCTTGTTTTTCAATATTTTCAAATATTTGGAGAACAATATTAAAATAAATGACTAGCAAAATGATGATTACACTTTTCAGTATTTCCATAATTGCACAATAAGGACAGCACATGAAGAAAGAACTGAAAGTTACATTATCGTTGTAGGACCAGAGAAAGTGTCAACATTTATTTAAGAACAAAATCACACAGAAGATTTTATTTGTTCCTGATTCTCCTCTGTGATACTTCAGTCTGTTTGCACAGTRTTACCCAGACTGACATTTCCTATGCATGTCCAAATTAGTTTAATCTAAAATTGCAATGCATATTGAAGATAGAGAATTGCAGTTCATATGCAGTAATCTTTCAGAAATTCACCATTGCCACTGATTAGCTTTATTAACACCACTAACAGCTGAATTCAAACAGAATGTTATTTCAGATCATGTTAAACTGATGATGAGTGAAACATTTCTATTGTTTGGAGCTGACACAAGATCCACTGGAAAAATGTTTCTCTGAGAGGTGCAGATGGATTTTTCAGCAAATCAGAACACAAAATGCATTTGTTTTAGGCTGAATATTCTAGACCAAGAAAATACCCTGAACTGTGTCGCATTGTCATTTAAAAAGGTACGTTTCCAAAATCAGGGGGGAAAAGTATTCTGGATAATAAATAAATCCTTTCAGCTTCAAAGGGTCCACTGTGGTAAGGATGAATGAAAACACAGAGTTTAGGAATATGAGGAAAGTGGTTTAAGTAACAAGACTGAATAGCAAAGCCCATCAAAGCCATTAAGGCATAAACCAACAGATTTAAAAAGTGAGAGTTGAAGATTATTTAGCGTGGTGTGGAGGCTTTGCAGAACCCATTTCAAATGAGGATGGAACAAAAGAATGAGCAATTGCAGCTTTAGGGGAGATTTATTTCGGTGGAAGGGAAAACACTTGCTCTCTGATACCAATTAACCAACAAGAGGACGGCATCACAAGCCCCCAATATTAAAAATGTAAATCCCAAGCCCAAGGGTGCCTGAAATGCAGGTCATACAATTTGAGGAGAGAATGCATAAAGAGATAACGAGAATTGTATTCAGACCACATCGACTGCCTGATTATCTCTTTGCCTTCTGCCTATTCTGCTAGTTTACAATAGGAGAGTGTCAGGAGAGAGGAGCAGGAGGGCCCATGGGTGAACACAGTCACCTTGTGAAGTGGGCTGAAGTTGATCAATTGCATGCCATGAAGGTTGGTAAAACGGAGGACTGAAACCTGATACGGTAGTATGAGRCAAACAAGCAAGGGAAAAGCAACATGAAGGAACTGTGGCACAATTTTTGCAGTGTGGGACCCTAGGGCTATATGCTGATCACGGGCTCCCAATGAAGGGCATGACAGGAGCCTTCTGGAGTCTCATGGAGCTTTTGGAGCCTCTTGGAGAATTAGGGTGCCTTCATTTACTCTCACAAGGGACTTCAGCTGAGGCCATGATATTTGGAAAGACGGAGTCAGGCTGTCAGGAACAGCTTGGGAATCTCGTTGTAGATATGCAGTTCCAACTCAAAAGGTGGCCTGAGCTGGACGGAGCACAAGGATTGTGCTGGGAAACTTGGGATCTGCTGCTTGCCACATTCAGGGGTGCTGTGGACTTGAGTGGGACAGCTGAAGCTAACATCTTTGTTATTATCACTGCAATTAGGACCCATATCATCTCACTGGGGATCTGCCTGAACTGAAAAGCCAGGTCTGGAATCTCTCAGGCCTGGGCTTGAGTCCAAGTGAAGCAACGTGGGTTATTTTGATAATGCCAGCTCATTTCCATGCTGTCAGGGCGAGAGGTGAACAGTGATGGCTAGAAGAGCTGAGATTCTAGCCCTATGAGAATCAAGATATATTTATTTACCATAGGTACCCTGGAGTCAGTCTTAAAGGTAAAAGGTTGTTTATACAGCTTTTAATCTAGCTTCCTTGTAATTCCTATAATTGATATTAACAGTCTGATGCTACATCAGAAAGGACAATATTGTGATTTCTGAAGTATAGCCTCAAACACAAGACTGTACTACTGTAAAGGAACCTTGGAACACTATAAAGGAACCTTGGAACACTGAAAAACTATTTTTAATGACCGTAGGTGCTTCTTCATTATATTAGGTAGACATGTTACTGCAAGACATGGCTGCCTTTGATTTACGGTAAAGAGATTGTGGTTGGAATTAAATGAAAATTCATAGGAAAATGAATCTAAATAAGATGTGATTCATGGCTTATTTGCACTTATATTCATCATGCCTGTTGTCTGAAGAAATACACTTGTTTAAAGCCAAATAACAGATTATAATTTACTAACTTTGTATTCATGACATCACTATATTGTCTATTCCATAATAAGAGATATTAAGACTGAGCAAAAATTTTTGCAAAGTACTATTATAGAGTTATAAATGTCATTAAATAATAGACTGATGTAGTGGCTTGTAATTTCAATCTCTGGATTAAAAAAAAATTATCCAGAGTGAAAATACTCTATTTAAAAACCTTGCCTCTTTCTGTTGCTCTTGTGCAGTAAGTCCTTGTTTAATTTACACCTATTTTCTATTTGTATTTTACACTCTCATATAATATCTTCTTTGCACTTCTAAACTCTTCTCCAGTTCTAGTAGAACATAAATCAAAGCTCCACAGTCCTTCCATGAGAAATGTTGGAAATAGATGTACAATGCTGCTGAGCAGTCTGAAATCAGTAAGGGCAGAAGATGTAGCAGAAGAGGAAGCAGATACCTTGGTCCAGAAAGCCCGATTAATTAGACTTTTTGGGGGCAAAATGGTTGCAATTACCTTTGAAAAAAGATCTGAGTATTTTTTGCAGAGCAGGCAATTTAATTTCTAGGAACCTCATTTTTGCTGCTCTTGAATTTTAATCTTATTCTATTCTTTTATAAAATACCTGCTCCACAAGATGGGTGAAAACTAACCAAAATTGGGATCTTTACTACCTGAACCATACATATGATAAATAATTCCACCTCTCCTCCATCTAAAGTCATTTTGTGCACTAACCATGTACCTAAAACACTCTGACCAAGTCAGAAATTGCTGCAGGGAGTTAAATTAGCAGCTCAAGGAGGTTTGTTGGAGAAAAGTCAGATGTTCCGGTCCCATTTCCCACGTTCTCCCCTGTGTGATGGTGTGATAACAAAGACTTGAGTGGCAGCTTTAGTATTTAATGATGTCCGTTTATAGCTTGTAGTTTGTCTTTCTTATCTAGAAGTACTTTTCCTTCAATAGCATTAGGAAAACTGCACATGCTGTTGAGGGCTAAGGTTATTCTCCATATTGGCCACTAGAGGGAGCAAGTGGCCAAGGTAATACTTTGCTTAATTACTATAAAATGAAAAGTTGAAAAGCTGAAGAGTTGAAAAGAATACTGCCACTCCCCTCCCAAATATATCAAATGCCATTTGGTGTCCTATCCTTTTATACAGCTTTGTCGTAATACAAAGGTATGACTTGGAGGTTTAATTCCAAATAATTAAATCTTCCTATTTCACCTACCGGTGCTGAAGAGCAGACACCAATACATATTCTCCTCTCTCATGGAGCAGCAAACCTTAGTTCTTGCAGTGCTCCCAGTGCAGCCCATTGTTCTGTGGGCAGAATTAACATTAGGTCTTGCAGGCTTGCTGGACGGATGAGGGCTTAGCTATCAGTCCATAGTGTTTCACAAAATGTGGTAGAATGAATGCCTACATTCCTGTCAGTGCTGAGGACATTTTTAAAAGTGTCTTGGTAGTTGCACTTGCTTATGTAATTATGTATGTGATAAGCTTCTCCTGTCACGTGCAGTGCTGGATGAGGGTTAAAGGGGACTCCTTTCAATGGTTGTATACTCAGACCTACTATTCTTCAGAGGCAGAAGTTCTTGTTCTTATCTGACAAGCACCTAATCAAGAGGCTGAACAAATGGGGTGGGAAGTTTAAGGAAAATGCTCACTCACTGAAACCTTAACCCATAATTTCATATCCACCTGGGATCTCCTCTTATCACATAAATCACATTTAACATTATTTACCATAACGAATAACAGGACAGGCATGTTAAGAATGGCTGTAGCACCACACAAGGGCGGGCTGTGAAACAAAAGAGCTTGCTGGTGTCTGAGATCCTGTCTCAAAACTGTAATTGCTTAGGGAAAGTGTTTCTCTACTTCATAAAATGTTATGTACTGCAAAGTGAGTGACTCATCAGTATGGGGATATTACCATCAGCTCTTAATGCAGCTCTCCCCTCTAAGGGCAGAAAAATTGGGCCTGATTCTGTTCCCATTAAAAATTATGGGGGTTTTTTTAGATGATTTCAATGGAAACTGCATTGGACCTCGGCTATTTTTATGGGCTAAATGTCTGATGCATTCAGGGCTTATGCCATTACAAAGACTTATGTTTGTAATAAGAGACATATTGCTTTGGATATAAATACAGCCATGAGTATCAAACACAAAAAAATACTTAAGCACATTGAGCCAAATTTGTCCCTGTTGCAATTCCAAAAACCTAATAGATTTACACGAGCAATAGATTTGGTTTGGTAAGGCTAGCATAGTAGTGTAAGTAAATCTGCCCCTTCTACGCTTTTCCAAATTTGCTGGTAGCAAACATGAGTATTCAGAAAAGCAGCTACCCCAGATGCGGAGAAGGGCATACACTGGCCTGACTATGACTGATACAGTGTGACGTTACAGAAGATCCTTTACTTGTGCTTATGCATAGGGGACCCAAAAAACAGTTGCTTTTTAAATGTATGCATATGTTTGAGAAGATTTGCCTGTCACATGTTTTGCACTGTCCCACCTTATGGCTTCCTCTCCTGCAATCTGAGCAGCCCTGTTTGCCCTCACAAATACCTTTTGAAGTCCTGTGGTTCCCATTATGCAAGTGAAGAATTTAAACACAAACAAACACAAGGACAAGATTCACACAGGATCTCACCCTAAAGATGCAAGTCCAGGGAAGGAAAGTCCCTAAATCTATGATGTGAGTTGCTGGAAGGAAAGTCTCTTAGAGTCAATCCACAGGAAAAGCAAGACATGGAGAGGTAGCAGAGATCAGGTGATCTGATTATGGCCTGTGTGACTACAGGCAGAGAGCTGAGGGAATGGGGGGATTAATCCTACTTGATCCTTGCCAGACTCTAGAGCACAGCTTCCCCCAGTGCAGCAGTGAAGTGGTCTTAGCCTCTTATTCTTACTAATCCCTGAGTAGTCCACAAATTTGAGAATACAGGTGAGTCTCCTCACCTGCTTGAATTTTGAACAGACCTTAGCATTTTCCAAGTGGAGGAATTGTTTTTAAAGCCCATCATCTTTGGGTTTCTCTGCTGTGTAAAGACACTCTGTGCCAAGAATTTTTAGCCATATATAGAGAAATTGCAAATCTTCACATGGTCATGAGAATTAAGGTGCAGAGGGAAGTTCTGACCTTAAAAAAAAAAAAAAAAAAAAAAAAAACAGACTGTCTTTTCTTTGAGGATTTTGTGGATTTTGGATATGACATCAATTGTGTTAAGCTGCTGTCTGTTCTCCCTGGAGGAGAATGTCATGTCTCCATCCAGATACTGGCACATCGGAGTTTTTATGCCAGCTATGCCAAAGTTGCAAAGTTTTAGTCAAGCATGATAAGACATGACAGGGCACACTTTATTGAATAATAATACCTGCCTAAATGCATTTTCCATCTGCATTAAATGCAATTCGTCTGAAGTAAAGCAGCAATTTGAAAACGTGGTGTTGTGTGTATACAACAGATTCGTCATTACTGTTTATATGTTGTGCAAACTGAGGAACGAGAAACAGAAGTATTAATATTAAAAAAATACCCAACTGCTACAGAAATCAGTCCTAAGCAGAAACTATGAAAACTTTATATACAGAGAGAAATTTTTTTCTTTGCATTTTTCCTGCCTTCTGTATTTTTAGAGCACTTATATTATTTAAAATGGATCTTTATACACTAGAGGTCTTTAGGAACCTGCAGGAGACTAAAGCCTGTAGCAGCCCTTCCAATGCTGACAGTTTAAACTTAAGAAGATCTGACATTACTAGGAATCCTTTTGAAGTGGCTGCAGCTTGAGGAAAATCCAGCTGTTCCAGAAAAGGAGACTTTACAATTAAACATCTTCCTTTCAATCAAAGATAGATTTTTAAAGACTTTTAAATTGGCTTTACGCCATTGGTATTAAGCGAGGGACTGGATTTCACCTCTTGCCTTTCGGGGCTGGAGGGCTGAGCCCCGTTTGGGCTTTGTGCCAGATAGTTAGCAGACTGGAACCAGAGGGATGGGTTATTTCTTTTAAGGGAGGAAAACGAATTGGCAGAAGGAGTGAGCTTATTAAATTGTCTCAGTCTGCTTTTATTGATGCATTTGCAGAGTCGGCAGGTAGACTCAAATCTGAGAGAATTCCACCAGCAAAACAGCCTGTTTCTAGTCTGGACTCTCTGGTGGCATTTCCAAGCTTCTGGCTGAGCTTAATGCTCTCTTCTTCCTACCAGGTACAGAGGCCCTTTTATTTTCTAACCCAAGATTTGGCTTCTCTCTTCCAACTTACTTTCAGCTCTACGCATGTTTTACTGTGTTGCAGAACCATTAACATTTCTACTGTGGGCAGCTAGGCCAGCTCCTATCTTACACATCCACTGTCTGTTAAGAAACCATATTAAAGGTGGTGCCACACCTCTGGGCTGCCTTTTTGTTGGTATTTCTGTATCTGCCTTGAAGATATCTATGTAAATATTTCCTTAGAGGAGCACTTAAGTTGTGCTTCTTCTTCCTCATAACTGAAGAAGGACACAAAGCATTATCTTTCCCTCTTCTCCCTATCCCCATCCCATATTTTGCGCCTGCCCATTTGTCTCTTTCCTTCCGTGCTTCTGTATTTTCCTTTGAACTCTGAAGACGACCATATCAAGAGTCCTTTTCTCTTCTACAGCTTCTCTTCCAAAGTCTGAACTCATGTGTGACCTAAAGCCAGAAAAGGAGAGTGGGGAGAAATATGGGTTTCCCCTGTAGCCTACCAAAGTGGAATTGATGCATCTTTTTGATTTACTGTTCCCTCCTCTCTGAGGTAACTCAGGGGTGTCTTATGTGTACCTAAACTACATATCAGGACTTAAAAATTTCCATACAGCATCCTCCTCACATACACCTGACTTTGCATATCCTGTCAATCAGCTATGCTGATGTCTTAGCAATTAGTTATTGAATTGAACATAGTAAGACTTAATAGTGATTGAGTAGTAGTAGTGGCTAAATGACTCAGCCTGAGTAATGACATAGGCTACTCCAAAGGTCAGCTCTTTGAAGACTCTTCTAACATCAACTCATAAGAGGTTTTTCTGGGAAGATCTGAATTCTATTTCTCCTCTACTTGGTGCATTGTCTTAGAGAGTGTGCTTGACTTATTATCTCTGTCCCCTCAGGGAGAACGCATCCCGCAAATTCTTCACAGCTGAGGAATTGCTCCTAACTTGAGTATGGAAGGCTATTTCCAGGTGGCAGTAGAGATACAGAGTCCTGTCTCCCTCCAACCTTGCAGACCCCCAAACCCAACTAAGGAGGAGCTATCACTTTAGAGGCAAATGTAGCATCTTCCTATCCAGACAATGGCAAAACCTGTTGGGTCCATTTTTATAGTTGAATCTGGGCTGGTGGCTCCTCTGATTTGTGCAGAAGTTCACGGAATTGTTTGCTTAAGTATTGAGTTCCATCTCACTCTGATACTTCAGCCTGGTTGGTTTTTCATTTATGTCCTGGCAATAAAGTTTGTCAGAAGACTGGGTATCTCAGAAGAAGTTAGTTATAGGCCTTGTGCTTTAGATTTTGTGATAGTTCCGATTTACTGAAGTGTCTGGTGTGGCCAAAAACAATCTGAACTTGCCTAGATCCACAGGAGTGCACCATTTAGGGAAGATGCTACTCTGCTATGCCTCAAGATGACACAAGCAGTTCCTTCAGTATTATGGATAGTCTTGTGATCCTTGTTTGAGCCACTGATAAATCATCTCAGCTGTAAGGTTCTTAAGGGCCTTCCATTAGCATGTATCCTGTATAGTTTCCCAGATGTCCTTTGTGTTTTGCCTACCTTCCTACTGAATGACTTCTTCCTTAGCCCTTGACTATGAGGACATAATTTTCCTGAGCTTTAGTTCTCACCCAGGGGCACATACAGAAGAAAAATATCTTGGGGAAATTCTGGAAAGTTTTATGTCCAGAGTTGAAGTCTTTTTGTGTTCAGAAAGACTTTTTTTCTTCTGATTAAGGGTTGGAAAACTCTTACACTCAGATCTCAGTTTTGCTCCCATGGAAAGATCTGATAGCACTACTTTGTGTCCAGAGTATATCAGCAGTGGATCAAGACATTCCACAATGTTCTTAAAGAAATTAAGAATATGCAGAATTAAGAGCATACTTTAATCCAAGTTTTACCTCAACGGCAGACCTGGACAGGGTGGTCCATCAGTGCACACTTGCTGATGATATTTTTTGCATCCGACTGCACTTCAGTGCACAGAGAACTTCATGCTACCCCCTTCCATCCCCCACTCCTCCATTCCTCTGCCTTGGTGATCCCCTGGGTTTGAAACTCATATATGGAGGTAATTCTTTTTGCAATGGGATGCTTGTCAGATCCTGTCAGCTACAAATTGCTCTACTGAAGGTGCAGAAATAGAAATCCTTACCTGTTAGTGTGGTGGTGAGCCTTTTTCCTCTCTGAATCTCAGAACTGTCATTTGCAGCAATTGTCCGAGCAACTCTCAGTGCAATTTAAAACACTGGGTATTTTTTAGGTCTTTTTTTTTTTTTTTTTTTTTTTGCACCATCAGCTGGCATTAGCTGGCTTAGAAGGTGTGTTACTGTGCAGCAAACTGGTAGCATTGGAACATGCTGCTTGAGATGGGAAAGATCAGAGCAAAGGCAGGAGAGACACTGAGAAACTTCATTACCAGGGTGGGAGGACTAATATTTACCCAAAGGTCCCCACGTTTTTTCCCCCTATTCTGTGCTCTAGATGTGTCTGGTCTTAGAAAAGGAGAGAAGGAACTGTGGGCTCTACTCAATTTTTTTTCTCTGGGTTGACTTTTAGCAGAGATGTAACCTGATGTAGCATACATGCGACAGTCATTTTGGTCAGCTCACATGAAGAAGTGAGTGACATAAGGCCCCTGTGACATGGAGGAAACCAGAAGAAATGTATTTGTTTAAGGCWCATACACACAAATCCAAAACCTTTGCTGGTGGTTTGCAGCACTCCATAAAATGTGTGACACACCAAATGCATGTGCTAGAAATCCCCAGGCTTTTGTTCTTGCACATGATCCTGGCAGTATAGCTGGCAATGCAGCTGGTATTTGTCATCCGCTTGCAGAAGCATGGGAAGACAGAGAGAAAATACTCCAGTGACAGCAAGAAAAGGCCTTGGAAAAAAAGTTAGGATTATTCTTGTGTTGGACATCAAAAAAGAGAAAGCCCAAATGCCTTCAGTTAGACTTATTTGCAAGGTAAAATTTATGGGATCTTATATAAATAGTAATTACATAAAAATAGTTCTCCCCCCCCCCCCCAAAAAAAAAAAAAAAAAAAGAAAAAGAAAGAAAAGGTAAAAACCATCCTAAATACTTTCAGGTTGTTCCATACATCTTTCTCCAAAGAGGTTGATTCTGGATTCAGCTTTGCTGCTTTTCAATTCTCCAGTAATGGAGTCACATTTGAGTCCAGTGCTAAAGACTGGAAACTCATTCATAGGTAAAAATGCTTGCTGGTTGCAAAGGGAGCAACTGCAGCCTTTGTACTAAGAGTGTTGTTCACGTAATACTATTGCTGTGTCCAGGACTTTGTAAGCAGCTATGAGAGCTGAAAACAATCCAGATGTTTTCCCCCAGTATTATAGTTCTGCATGCCAAAGGGATCACATGTATTGTCCCTAATCCGCTAAAGCTAAAGCCAGATGGGTTGGTCTGATCTTAACCAATGACCAGTTTATTGATTATTGGGTTAGCAGGTGATAGTTGAAAATGAATCAGTTTTTCCTGAAAGTGTGGGGGTCCTGCTTTCAGGCAGGGTACTGTCCTCTGTTGAGGACACAAAGAAAGTATCTTGGGTAGGGAGACAGTTTGTAGCTAATGCCTTTCCTCTTTCCCCACCCAGAAGAGTTTCATGGCTATTTCCATCCAGGAATTGCTTGGATGGCAAAGGGCATGCTTGGATTTGCAAAATATCAGAAGGTGAATGATTAAAGCTTGCCTAGCGAAGGTATTTGCAGGACAACAGGCCTGGAGTGCTGCCAAACTGAGATAGCTAGCGAGTAGGGGAGGCTTTATGTATGTGGGTATATGTACTGAGAGCAGGGATGGAGTTGGGAGGCAAAGTGAGTTTGGCAGGAGATAAGAGAAATTGCATTTTATATGGAGGAAAGAGAGAAGGAGAGAAGAGAAGGATATATTTGTTTCAAACTCACAATGGAATGGGAAGGCAAGGCTGTCGCTCAGTCACTGGTTGTTACTAGAAGCCAAAATGAACAACACTAGCTTGAACAGTGAGCTGATTTAAACTGAGCAATATGACTTTACTGAAAGAAAATTTGGGGAAAGCTTATGAGGGCCTTTTACCAGCGGATGTGTAGTGGTGGGACTCACTTCAGTCAAGTGGTGACAGACACTGGGCGAGGAGAATATCCCCAAATGGCACTGCCAGCTCTGGAAGAGAGTGCTTGCCGCAGACTGATAGAGTGTCCTACTGCATGGCTTGTGCTGGCATGAAAAGCTTTCTGATTTCCTCCCCCACCTAGCAATCTCAGGGAATGGATGCTGCAAGAATATAATGATGCTGATCTGACTGTAACATATACAAACCCTGGACACAGCAAGATTAAGTGACTCGTCCAAGACTGTGCAGGAAATCTGTGCAGTGTGAGGAAATATATGCAGATCTCCAGAACTTTGGTTCCAACCCCTAACCAGCCTTCATCCTTCCTGGGCAGCTGCCTGGTACTGGAATTTCCTATCTTGGGCAGGGTGAATTTAATCGGTTAATGTTGGTCATTTGTACAAAAGTCAAAGAATAAAATGCTCCAAGAGGAACAGATGGTAAAGTTTCAATTTGCCTTTGGACCATAGCTTTGCTGTTCTGTTGTAAAGTTTTTGGAGGTACCACTAGGAGTTACAAAGCCTAAGCTAGCAGCACATTTCCTGTGCAACTGTTACTGTGGCTTGCTTGGGTCCAGAGAGGTCTTCTGGTCTGCCAAGAAAGAGACAATGCTGGTTTGTGTTTCCTCTCCAGAAGTAAAAAATCGTTTTGATAAATAAAAAATGAAACATCAGAGTTTTGAAGGACACATTTTCAAAAGTGGTGGATGCAAATACCAGCACGCTTGCAGTTGAGTCAAAAAACCTGCAGAATCAGGCCATTTAAAATACATTGCATTCTAACTAAAGATATTACATACATTTCAAATCACACACAAATTCTCCCCTTTTAGCATTTTTAAAGCCATATTGCCATTACTTTGTTTCTTATGCTGAAGATAGCTGTGATCCTGGATTGTGTATTTGAAGCAGCTGTTTCACCTGTGGTGAGAAAGAGTACATGCAATTATATCCAAGTAGCTTTCACAGTTAAATTTCATCCTGTATTTACTTTTTAGGGAAAAAATGCACTTAAAAAGGAGGGTCCAGCTTGCCTTTGTACAATAGGGACTCCTGGTACTTGATTCTATAGTTTTTCCATGCTGTCTGCTGGAATCTTCATCAAAGGGATCGTTAACAAAGACAGTTTAAATTGGAAAAAGTGATTTTTCCCTTTTCCACTGTGTGGACAGCTGAGTGGGCTGTGAAGCAGCTCCTGAACACTATAGTTTTTATAGTCCAACCTCAAATACTATATTTGGCTGATAAAAGTAACCACATCATGTGGTCCAGTGTAATTCTGCTGTCACTGCAGTCAGTATTGCAACTCTCACTTACTGGAAGGAGAGTCCAACTCTGGCTTTTCTTGAAAAACTGTGTTTGAAGGTCTCCTTTATAACAGATCCATCTGACAGGTTTCCCCTCAACCAATCAAACTAAGATAAAAAATGCCAGAGCCCAGCACCTTTGTTCTTCACTCTCGGTAGCCACAAAACCATGCTGGAAGAGAGGGGCATTGGAGCATACCCACAAGCTCAGTGAGCTCAGGTTAAATGGGCTAGAGAAGGAGAAATTGTAGAGCCAGGGAACTTTCATACACAAAGCCCGGCCACTCTTTCCTATTGGGAAGTGTGTTCCCAGGGGGTTCCCAGAGGGGAGCTGGACTGTGGAGGCAGAGATGGATATTCTTCCAGGGCACCTGACTTCAGAAAAGAGCTGTTTTGACCAGTTCATCAGAGAAACCCATCTCTCTCTATTGCCTGCAGAAGTTGCCTAGAGAACTTAGTTTTCCTGAGCTAAAATTGGCCTTTCCAAAGGCTCCCTTACCCCCCCTCCCTTCCTGGAAACTGAGGATTAGCTGGGTAGATGGGACTATGATTTATAGGGCAAAATCAGCTCCATTACACCTTCTCCCATGGAAACTAACCGACAGCCAGTGCAAATTGTAGCAGAGGAATCATTTTTTAGGAACTTGTGCTTAACAACAGCATCTTGCATTCTGCTCCCATTTCCAAGTGGGCTTAAGTGTAGCCTGGGGTTGGTGCGTGCTTCATACACATAAAGCAAGCTTATACTGACGTGACAGAGGCAGGAATAATGGCAGTGAGGCTCATAGCTGGTGAAGCAGTTACAATCTTTCAGCAATACGTAATGGGGGAAAAAAAGGGAATCCTTGTTACCAAACTTGGAAGACATGAACAACCAACAGAACCCCAAGCTGCAAAGTTTAATGCATGGGAAAAATGAAGATACAGCCCTTGCTGTATTTCCTAGTTTGCTTTGCTTCAACTAACCAGATGGGCTATGTGCTGGAAGAGTTATTTCTTTTGGATCAAGTTCGCCCTGATTAAGCTGGAAGGGAGAAGTGTTTTATAGATAACTGAGAGCTAAGGGTGGCGAGAAGGGATTTGCTCTCCATACCCCAGTCAGCCTGAGGGGTTGTGAAGGATCTCTGTTTGTCCTAGAGGTAATCTGTACATGTAGAAGTGCCTCCAGAGAGTTAAATGACATATTTTGGGGAAGATGTTTTTTTCCTCTGATCTCTCAAAATTATTTTGCACTTGTGGAAGTACATAACCATCCTAGAGGGCCTCTGAGAAGCCAAAAACCTCCCCCTACCTTGAACTTGACCT
The DNA here is from genome assembly GCF_003343005.1 of Rhea americana. Taxonomy (NCBI): domain Eukaryota; kingdom Metazoa; phylum Chordata; class Aves; order Rheiformes; family Rheidae; genus Rhea; species Rhea americana. The sequence goes on along the minus strand of NW_028186375.1, from coordinate 338,651 downwards.
ACAAACCATCTGTATATCCCCAGTAATGGGTATCAGGTAGATCAGGTACCCAAAGCCCTCTACTGAATTGAATTTTTTTAGATTCCATCTTCTACTACTTGAGTAAATATGGAAACACTGAGAAGGATAAAGAACAAGACTCTTAGATGCACTAATACTGTAGGAAAATAATGTGTGTGCATGAAGTATTTTTAAGGGGCAAAATCTCGTGGCTTTTATCCTTTCCCTTGTTGTATAATGGTGTTTGTGGTTACTTACTCAACCACCACTACAATTTTTGCTTTGGGAATGTAATCACCTATTAATGAAATTTATTGCCTCATATACTTCTCTGCCAAGAACATTATCCCTTAAATAGAGGCTTTGTAATAATAACCTCTAATTTCCACAACTTCATTGTTAATTTCCACAATTTCCACAATTTTAATACCTTGCAGGTATTAAAACTCTACGATCTCAATGAGTCCCTAGATTGTTTCAGTTTAATGATAGTAAATTGTGTATTTTCTTCCTGAAGATTTTAGTCCTGTAAAGGTCAGAAGTCCTTGTGCTCTATTCAGTGCCTTTTGAGATGCTCTGCTTGGGATACTGGAGCTGGCAATGGAGCCATGATGATGATTACAGTACATACACATTAACATCCTGGGGCCAGATCCCTTCCCCAATACTGTCACTGGGACTGCTGTGAGGAGAAGGAGTCCTGAGGCCTCCTATAGAAGAACATCAGTGAGACAACTCAGCAAGTCTTTATAGAGGTCAGAGGGCTTAAGCAACCTGAACAGTCTTGGTACCTGTATGTATTGGGGGGGCTGATCCTGTACAGTGGCAGATTCTCTGCCTTTTCCTGGTTCATCTCCTCAGTTTTTATCTTAAGTAAGTAGTTGGGGGAGATAAAGGTAAATAGGGAGTCTTTGTGGAGCTGGTCTCTGTGTCCCAAAGGAACTGCAACACCTCTTTTGTCTCTATGGCCTTTTACCCTAGAACCCATTTTTTTTAGTATCACTTTTCGTGCCAYGGCCAGAAAGGATGCCAGTCTATTATAGTCATCAGCTGCAGAGCCTGGCTTCTTTGCCCGAGTTTCTCATTGGAGGTTGTTCCTTGCCTCTCTAAATATTGCTGAAATGGTATCTATCTTGTTTGTTTGGAGGAACCCTTGGAGATTCTCTTGCAGGGTGAGGTAGATGAAACGCGTGTAGGATCCCCAAAACTTCCAGTGATTTTCTGCAGTATTTTGACATTTCAGTTGCAATAGAAGTGTTTTGCTCATAATCACAGTATACTGCTTGCACTAAAACAGGTTGGAATGCAATCACTGCCTCCATAGCAGAAAAGCCTGGAGAGGTAGAAAGGCAGGGAGTTAATGGGATGCAAGCTTCCTTCTTTATGTCTCTGCCTCAGAGAGTCCCAGGGAAAAATGACCTGCTGAAGGCTGATTCTTGTGAAGATTAGAAAATGGAGTCATCTTTTCTAGCCGATTGCAGGTCCTATTTCTTCCAGAGAAGGAAGAAGAGGTAACTGATCTCCTGAAGAAATTCCAACATGGATTATTGCATTCTGCCTACCTAGTGAAACCAGAAAACCTGGTAAATAGGGGGAGAAAATTGGCTAGTCCAGTTCTAACTCCACCCTGGACATGAACTAACTCCCATTACTAACATTTTTAATACTTTCTAGTTTCAGGGATCTCTTTTAGTAGCAATTTGGCAATCTCAGGGAGCTTCTTGTAAGTTCTAGCCAGGGCCCAGGTCCCTACTGCTGCCTTCTTTACTTTACTTTATGTATGTCTGACCCCACAAGTGAGACGTTAACTCCTTGCTTGCTAAAAGGAAAATTGGCATGCTGGATATTGTCACACCTCMCAAAACTTCGTGTAGGCAAACAGGCAGAGACAGCTGGCAATGGCAGAGAATGAGACTAATGTCCTTTCTTTTTGCTGCTTAGTTCTCTTTAGTTTAGTTTTACAGATGTCATTTGGCAGCCGCGTTCTGTCCTGAGCTGGCCTCGTTTCAGTGGGTGGGCTTCTGACCTCTCTGTAGTGTGTGCTGCCTGTAAACCATTTGGAGATCCTTCTCTGTGAAAGGCTCTTTATGATACAAGCCAGGAGTTTCCAAGCTGTGGCATGCATATAACAAGCCACTTCAAAGGCAGTTGTGCAGAGCAGTGGCTGCTATCACCAAATCTGTTACTTGCCACAAAGACTGCTGATGGTCATGCTATGCAGCAACCCCCATACCTCCCCACCAAAAATCCCTAAAAAGAACAAAACTCTCATTTCTGAATCTTTTTGTAAGCCATTGATATTTTGCCTAGGTTGCACTTCAGTCAAATGTAGTATGAAATGAAAAACACATAGTGTAGGCATTTGTTTCATCAGTGCATCTCTCCAGGATCCTTGTTCTTTGCAATTGCTCAAAAATTTGATTTTGTCCCAGTTTTATATATTGTTGTAATGGTCCAAGTTCTGTCTTCCTTTTAAGTAGCACAATCTACTCCAACTGTATGGATGGAGATGAGGTTAGTTTGGCTTATTTTTCTCCAGTGAGATTATAATTTGTTTCTCAAAGTCATGAGTTATTAATCTTTCTAAAAATTATTCCTTCTACTGTGCAAAAGGGAAAATAAAATGGAGCCGAAATATGCTAGATCATAGCAAAATTCATTGGAAATAATTTTCTTTTAAATAAGTTGCATATGTGTTTCCCTGTTTAGTATTCACAATGTACTGCAGAGACGCTTTCAGAAATGAACTCATTTTAAAAAGAGATAGATTTACACACGCTACAATGAAAGCAGTCACTGGCAGTATTGTATACCATATCAAATCAGTGACTGTTGTTACATATTTGAAGTTAATTTGACACTGAAGTAAACAAATCAAAGTGTGTTTATAGAATAATTAGACCATATTCTCAGTATTGTGGCTATGAAATTTTGTCACTGCTATTGAAGTACTCTGTGGTTTTATTTGGTTTGTTTACAGACTTCCCTAGCAACACAAAGAAAACTGTCAGAATTACATAAGTATAATTGTAATGGTAAAACCTATCTTTGCGTAATAGCCATAGCCCAACTATATAAATCATAACCAGTGGTGTTGTTTGGTTTCATATTTACAATTCTGAAACGTAAGCAGATATATTTGTGAGTTTTAAGAGTTTAAAAAAATTGCAAAGATTTATTTTCTCCAGTTCAAAACAAAAAAACAGCAGTAGACTCAACTTTTTGTCAATATTCTGTTTTTTACAGTGTTGAAAGAAACATGATACTGGAACATGATACTTATTTATATAAAATATAAATAACCATTTATAACACAATCATATTATTGCTGTATACATTTTCTCGTCTAGTATTTTCTAGTCATAATGTAGTGTGTCTTTGCATCCTCCCAGAACAAGTGCTGTAAAAACAGACCAAACTGATAACAATGTGGTTTCTTTTACATCCATTCTCTTCCTAAAAACATACACATAAGTGTGCCTGAAGAAGGTATAAAGAGCCTAGACTATTCCAAAGCTGAGAATATACCTTTTTTTGTATTGACAAATTAGGTGAAGAGACTATCAATTCTTTTCATTCTTCTCTTTTGTGCTCATAATATCATGTGTCACTTCTGCTGCCTCTTGAATGCCAGGCAGCTGGTTTTGGTTAATGTGGGCCTAATCCTGCAAAATGTATGGTTTAGTTCAGTACAACCTGGGAGTGCTTAGCTGTTCTCAGAAGCAGTTCCCAGAATTTTAAAGCTTTCTTCTTCCTCTTCTCACACATGCACAATAAAGTAACAGTACATGCAGGTCTGGATCTGAAAGTGGATGTTCCTTACCAGTAGGAGGAAAAGCTGTTAAGAAAAACAGGAGTAACAAAAAGAGGCAGAAGGGCTAAAGAAGTAGAGGTGAAGTCCTGGCCTTTTCAAAACTGATAAGAATTTTGCCACCAGCTTCAGTGGATTTACCCACTCTCCACAGAGTCTGCTCTGCAAATTGCTGCCTACCTTTACTTTATCCTTTGATGTCTCCAGGACATGCTTCCCCTTTATTTTAGTGAACAGCCCACAAGGATGTTCATGGTAAATATTTATTGATGGGAATAGTTCATCTAAAATGACATAATTCTCTAGCAAGTCACTCTAAAATTGCACATTTGAGTGAAGAAATGTTCTTTAATTTTTTTGTGTGTGTGAATGGGGAAGGTTTAGTCAGAATACAAATCTAGTGCCCATGCATTTTACCTCTCTCTGAGCCTGCCTCCTGCAGCCTGGGCTCACTTCATCCTGGGAGCCTGTTCTTTTCAACACTGGACTTTCTTTCCTGCAAAATGATGTGCCCAGCTCTTTGTTGTGCTGTTGTTCAGGTTGCAAGGTTTGATACGTGGACAATCCACAGCCCAAACCTGTGTCAGCCTGAGACTGTACTTCCTGCAAATGGCCAGAATCTTCTCCATTCCTGTATCTAGTTTCCATCTCATGGTGGATCTGAACTCCAGGAGGTGTCCTAGCACACAGTTGTGGAGACACTGACAGTTGAAACAATCCAGGTCTGATTCTTACTTACCCCCAAACCCTTTGCCAGTTGTTATCAGATGAAAATCTGGGCTTACAACTGGCTAATATTGTTTCAGAGTTTCTCCCATCTTAATTCTTAGTAACGTAGCATCTGAAACCTAGGTTTGCTTCCCCAGAGTTCCTTGTTTTGGAAAGCACACATAGTGGTGTGCAAGTTTCTAAGGTTATAGAGTGATAGATGAAGACAGTAATTAACAAGTGACTTAACTGTCTCTTAACCCTTTCCCTTTTTGGAGAAGAGATGCTGTAGAAATAGAACTGGAATCTCCTGCATTGTTTACTTTGTTTATCAAGATTATATAAAAAAATCAATATGTAATTTTTCTATTACATTTTAGCACTGCATCTTCCTAGCCCTTCAGAATCATATCCTATTGATTCTACCTTTAATGACTTTGAAATTTTCAGTGATTTGTTTGTGGAGAATACTCTGCCTGGTATAGATTTCCCCATGTTAGCTTAAACGCTGATAGTATACTTGGTGAATTAATGAAATAAAAATAGCTTTGTCAATAAGCAAAAGTGAAGCCACTTCCAACGTTCGTTCTGTAACCACTGCCTTCTGCAACTGCAGCCTACACAAAATTAGTTGGTGGGATTAAAGAATATATTCCTCTTTTATCCCATGTTTGAGTACTTGATCACAGAGGCATAGTTTAATCCAAACATCAATAGCATCTCATCAATTCAGTCAGATGCAGCTGTCAGAGTGGACTTTTGGTTTGTTTAGAGCTTTGCAATTTATCCTTTTTTAAGGTCAGAATATTTTCTTTGATTTTTGATGCTGAAATCTTTCTTAATCTTCTAAACTTGAGAAACATCTGTTAAGATTTAATGGGGTGACTTTTGTCTTAAAATTGGAGTTCATCTTGCAAATCTTTGGTTTTGAAAAATGGAGAAAAGTACAAGCATATATTCCTTAACAGTTATAAGCCCTGCTTGGTCAGCAAGCGATTAAACTAGTTAAAATGGAGCAGCAGACAATGCAGTTGTATTCAAGCAGTGTTTCTGCGGACTGTGTTTTCAATTTTGTTTTGTTTCACACTGGCATTAGCCATTTCCCCTTACCCTATCACTTAGTTGAGAATCTGAGTGGCAGATTTATGAAATCTTTCAAATAATGAGACAGAAGTGATGTAACTGAGTGTTGCAGAAATAGGAAGAAATTTAAACTGCATTCTTAATCTTCTAGGGTTTAGAGCACTTTGGGAGAATGTAATAGTTAATATGTTTGTAGGTAAATGGCATCTAAAAATATATGCCCCTAAAAACATACAGACAGCTGTCACGTCTACTGCCTGAATAGATTAGTCATTATCCTCATTAACAGATGCAAAATCATCCCTGTTTTCATAATGTAAGCATTTCATATCAGGCAATTTGTAGTAATTTTTAATGGGGTCTATTCCAGCTACAGGGTTGGATTCCTCCGCTCCCATGTGAATTGRTGTTTTGAAGCAGGATTTGACTGAGACTTAGAGGATCGGGCACAGACATCTTACCTCTCCCCTGTTTCAGTTTCTTAGCTACCAGAACTAGTAATCTAGCATGTGGATTTTTCCTTTAAAGAGTAACATTGCCTCATCAGCTTTTTCTGCTGATGTCGGTAGTCGTAGGTGTTGCCTTCCGTCTTCTTTGCTTTCACTTCGGGGGTGGTATTACCTGGATAAAAAGCACAGGATGTGGCTTTCTGGATATGAACTTCCTTCTTTTGTTCCAGCTTATAGAGACAGCACTGGCACAACCTGGAAACCTCTGCAAAGTACTGCAGAGCTGCTATTCATAAGTACCAGGAGCTAAGTACAGTGTGGAAAGCATGAGGGCCTGCCAAGTCTCTGGCCACTTCTTCCTACTTCTGACAAGGTTTTCAATTAGCAGCTTGTAGAGGCCCAGCCTGTGGTCCTATTTTCATGCAATATGCATAATTTATTTCCCCAGAAGAGGCTGGAACTGCAGAGGAAAGGAAAATCCCTCCAGGTTTGTAGTGTTATATAGGAAGAAAATAAGCAGTTTACTAACTGTGATTTTGGGAGGAGGGGAGAAGCAGCAAGGGAAAAGGAAGCAACTGCTAGGTTGGGGCTTGGAAGCGATAAAACCTCACAGAATCTTGTTCTGTAAAATAGCTAAGAGCACAACAGTTTTCTTCTCATAGTCCTTATGTATAGCACTAAGCACCAGTATTTTGAAGAAGATAGATGCACTTTCCTAATGAAGCCTTGTGTCAACCTAAATACCCCCACAGGAGATAAACAAAATCAGTGCTGTTTTCTTACATTTGTCAGTGTTTGCCCGTGTCTACCTTTAATGCAGTTGCTATAAACAGAAGAGTCTTAGCCTGTTAGGCCAAATCATCAGTTGGCATAAGCCCTTTCAACAGTCCTGTCCTTGGGTGGTGCCCAGTGTCTCCTGGCAGAGGAAGTCAAGTAAAAGAAATTGCAGATCATAAGTACCAACCACACGGCTCAAGCAAATTGTGCAAAAAAGCAGCGCTGCTGTGTGCTCCCTTGGATTCTCGTTTTAGTAACCCAGGTTTTATCTCGGCGTGGCATATAATGTGGCAACACATCAGCAGTGTGATGAAGGCACAGGTAATGTTAGGGAGGTCCCCAGCGAACAGCGGAAGTCTTATGGCTAGGCTGAGATGAAAAAAGCCCTCCTGAGTCCCTGCGGTCATAAGAATGTCTCAAAACAGATGTCCATCAGTTCTGGTGAAAACTGAGTAAGGGAGCACAGTCATAGTGTGCTGTCCTTTGGGGAGCTGCTACTCAGCATAACTAGAGGGGAGTTGTTCCCTCAAAGCCTATGGTGGAACCACAGCCAGGTTCCTCTGTTACACCAGAATGATCCCGATCTTTTATTAGGCAGCATACACAGAGATGCAAAGGCTTGTGGAAGATGCATTTACCTTTCCCTCCCTGTCTCCTCTGCTCTGCTGAGAACCCCAGTGGGAAGAGATAAGCTGATTTATGGCAAATGTATACACAGCTGCAGTGGAAGCCTTGAAGCAAAACTGGAATAAAACAGCTACAGCACTGAAAGTGCCAAGAAAGATACGAGCTGTGAGGACAAGAAGTTACATCTGTGACATGTAGGTGCAGCTTCTTCCRTGAAAACTGGCCTAATCCTGAGTGATGGAGCCACCAAAGCTAAGCCTTCACTCGGGGAACTGACAGGAGACCAACTAGGCAGCTTCACTAATACTGAACCATCTCTGTCACTGCATGTATTCTGTTAAACAAATGCAGTCTGAAGTGGAAGGGGCAGGATTCCCACTGACTGACTTCAGGGAGCCAGCTGTGGCCAGTTTCCTTACTCTGTGTATAAATGTTGGAGAGGGAGAAGAGATCCTCCACAGGGCAATCCAGAGCATCTCCCAGGCTCCCACCTGGATCTGGCCTCTGGAAGAGACTGCTTCACATAGACAGCAAGGTGCTGATCATGTTTGCTGAGGTGCGAACACGAGGCTCAGCTCGCCGGCCTCTCCCTGCGTGCTAGGGGAATGGGCCCGCTGCGTTTACGGAGGGAGAGTTTTGGGGAGGTGCTGCTACAGGGAACAGTACGGCTTGGCGAGAAGTTTGTCAGCGCTTTGCATGAAGTCCTCTAGTGAAAGGACGAGATGTTGTGAATTTCTTACATAAAAGGAAAAGTATCACATTTTCCCCAAATTCTTCAGGAAATTGCTCTCATATACAACCCCAGAATTTGGCTGCGTTACAGAGACAGAGTGTCATTTGCATGCCATTACCAGGCTGTAAAAGTCTCATGGTGACTGCCTACTCTACATTTGCAATCTTTTGGGATCCTATGAAGGTCACCCCAGAGGTCAGGTTTGTTTAGTCTGTTCCGTAACGGTGTAAAGTGGACTTGAATGTGTACTCTGCTCAAATAATACACAATCTGATTGATACTTAAACATCAGTAAGTGTTGTATATATACTGCAGTTTCTAATGTTCCGGGCAGAAGAGAACCATATATTTGCTAACAAATTGTTCCTACAAACAACCTGATGTGGCTTTGAAAAGCGGGTCAAAATAGGGAATGAAACACACCCTCAAAATAGTGATGAGAAAATCTTAATTGTTTTTTCCTTAAAAAAATTTTTTTTTGGGAAATCCCTTCTGAGCCCTCCCTGTATTTTAAATTCTTCCTCCTGTTTACTTTTAATTCACTCACCATCCATTCACTGATTGCCTTGCAGTTCAAAAGCACATTCCTTACGTAGCGTTGTTCAAAATGGCTTAATTAAAAATATATCATGTCTTCTGTGTTGTGTTTAATAAACATAGTGCTGATTGGCCTCATAGAGGACTGGGTGATATTTCAGCCCTTTGCAGATCTTTCAAAAGGCATAATAAAAAGAGAAGGAGGGGAAAAGAGAATGTGAAGTGTTTTTAATCCCTAATATACCATGATTTAGATGGCAAGAAATGTTACTCAGCATAAGCTTAAGAAAATAAAGAGACAGTAGAGAAAAAGCTGATAAATGAGTGACTTTGATTTATCTCTTTGTTTTTAAAATACTGTAAAACATAATCTATTGTGAAGACTAACTTTAGATTATTTTTTCTAGTGCTCCTCTTTCAACAAAACTTTCATGAGAACAATATAAATAAAAGGTGACATAAAGTTGCATGTATAGCTCAGCACAAAGTTGGTTAAGGCAAAAGCTTATTATTGCCATTTTTATGACTTCACCAGTCAGTTACTAAGTTTTCTCCTTTTTTTTAACTCTATGTCATGCACACAGGCTCAGATCACTCCTCCTTCTCTTTCATCCTTTGCTTATCTCTGGATCAATAATGTCCATTTGATACAATTATTCATTTGATTCCTTCCTATATTAAAATATTCAATTGTTTGGCTTTATTTAGTGAAGAAGTTGTTACTAGAAAACAGGTAAGAGTATGACTTGCAAGAATTAAACCATGATTTTGGTTTAAACCTGGCTAGTGCTGAGATGGGAATACAAGGGAAAAGAGAAGAAAATGCAGAATGTTTTTCCTTACATTCCAGTAGCTCACAGGGACTTCAACTTACCTGCTTCACTTCACTGTGATGTAGAAGCAACTGCTAGTTCATAACCCCCTGGGGATGGGATTTATCAGCTCAGAGGCACAGTCAGCAGCTACCAACACCCTGGCGGCTTTTTTTAAATGGCTAGGTGCAGTAGCAGTGCAAAATCAGTTGTGCCACAGCATAGCATAGCTGTCWGCTGTGCTTTTGCAGATACAGTTCACAGGTGCTCACAGTGATGCTTCCTCTGCTGTGAGCAGAAGCCAGAGCATTGCCTGATAGGAGCCAGCTGAGTACATTCCTCTGCTGTGCAGAAGGGAACTCCRCTCTCCTAGCCAGACCCTGTTGGCCAGGGGCCTCCCTGCAGGGGATAAAAGCCCTCAGGAGCAACAACTCTCTTCTTGGTGGAAGGTTTCAGGTACTGCCATGCTGTGGAGATTTGTGCCTTTGACACTGGCCTGCTTTGATGTTGGTGCACAAGGTGGAGCCTTACTGAACTTAATGCTCTGCTTTATGCATGTTCCTAACAGTGAAGCTGCTTTGTTTAAAGCTAGCTCAGATGTTTCTGAGCTGTGTATTATCCTGTAATGTAGACATGTTCTAAGGGAGAGGCTGTAATGGATAGAAGGTGACCAGAATTGTGGTCTGGGCCTGGCTTGAAAAAAATCTAAGAGCGTGATTTTATTTATATATATATATAAACACACACACACACACACACACACACACACACGTATATTCATCCACTCTCTCCCCTTGCAATGTCTTGTTGCCCAAGCATGCACAGTCCCCTCTTACCAACTTCAGCTAGCATTAGCTCTGGTTAGTACAGTCTCCAATTGGGAGTGCCTGCTTTAGCCTTTTGTGGACACAGCTCTTTATAGCTTTTGTTCGTCTTAGAGGATTTGGTTCAGCAGAGGAAGGCTGGATTTGGCTCTGAGCTGGCACATTCTGACTTTTCACTAACTTTCAACATATTCCTGCAAAGAAAAGACTGAGGGAGTCCCTTGCCAAAATGTAATCATGCAGAAAATGCAAACTTGAGATCTACATATAGATTATTTTATAATGTGGTCACATGAGAGCAGAGAGCAGAGAAGTGAGAAGCTGAACAATTGTTGCAACAAACTCTAGATGGTTGCAACTTGATTCACATAAGGGAATTGTGTTAGCTTTTTGGCTGTGGTCATGATGTTCTGCTTGGAAATGTATGATGTCATTGTACCAAGCAAATCACAGCAAAAGGCTGCCTTGTATTTATGTTGGCTAAAGGTTTAACCAAGTGTACATGGCAGGCTTAATTTATTGCTACTTTAACTTTGTTTAGTCACTGAAGGGGTTTATTTATGTTGGTAAATTCAAATACTGGCTAACAGTGACCACATAGCTCAAGAGATGGCAAGATTCATTATCACTAAATCACTTTGTTGCTGAGTTCCCTTAATTAAAGAGGAAAAAAAATTGAATCCCTGGACACTCAGTAGAGAATAGAGCGGTGAAAGAGACTGATTAATTGACATATCAGTTGCTTTCTTCAGAAAACTAGATTTGTATATCCTACTACGGCAAAGCAAGAATGAAAATAAAACTAAAGTCTCGTCTAAACCATTGAATTAATTGAAGGCATATTAAAAAGTTTTATAGATTCTCTATGAAGTAGAATAAATAGCTAGAAAGTTACATTCTTTATGCAAACATTTTTCATTACAGTACGTGTCGGTCCCTTAGCGAGAACTCATTAACTTTCTAAAAATTACTTTTAATGTGCTACTCATTATCATCACCATCAAATGCTTCACTTGTCCGACAGTCAAGTGTTTAGTGCAGATTAAAGCCAAAATTACCCTCTAGATACAGGACATATTCAACTACACAGGAAAAAATCATTCAGTAAAATCATGGCTTAAACAGTGAATGTTACGAATATTGAAAGGAGCCTTTTTAGAAGCTCAGAAATGTCTTAATGTGGTAGCTGTGGTTTTCAGCAATTATTAAAAAAAAAGAAAGAAAGGGAAAGAAAAAGGTTTCTCCCTTTAAAGTTCCTTTTCGAAAAGATATTTGTTTAGACATAATTGTAAAATAGGCACTCCAAAACCCGGTCTCCAGGGCTTGGGTGTATTCTTGTTTGACTGTTTAGTTAAGAGACTTGAACAAGTCATTTCTTCCTTTGCCTCAAGTAAATCTTGTGGACAGTGAGAAAGATCTGCTTTATCAAGGAATGGAAACCTTTGCATGAAAGCTGTTTTAGGAGATGACTGTTTCATTGTTGCACATTTTGCAGGAGCTCTGAATCTAAAAATGGTTGTAGGCAGGAGCAAGAACAGCAACAGATTCAAATTCTGAGCTTGTTTAAGTTGGCTGAAGGGCCTTAATTTCAGTGAAAGTGTACTTATCTGCACTAGCACAGAAATTGGCATCCACATTTTTTTTTAATGGTTGGTGGTTGGATACAGTGGAAATTCAAAAGAATCAATCAAGAATTATAGACATCCTGTCATATTTTGATTTGTTGGGGGTTGCAATGATCAAATGTGCTGCAGCAATGAACAAGTTCCTTCAGTAAGGCAACCCCAGAAATATTTCTAAATTAGCAACTTCACTCAYTCCTCTGAGGAATAAAACATATATGGCAGAGTTTTTAGCTAGATGAACTGTAGTAGGTCTGAGAGAGCTGCACAGATTCATGTCAGCAGAGGGTCTGAGCATCAATTCCTCTTTTCTAGTCCAGTGTTTGTAAACAAAACAGTAGTTTACAGGTGTCACCAGTGTTCAGAAGTCTCTTTGGGCTAGCATACCAAGGAGATGGAGAAAATGACACCATCCCTTATGCAGATGAAATGAGGTTCTTTGGCTTAGGGACACTATGGTGCTGTACTGTGTTCCTTACCGTTGTGGGGAAGCTTCCTGAGAGCTTCCTCTACAGGCAAGAGCATCTCATCCCAAGCAGGAAAAATCCTTGAGCTGTTAAAACAAAGCCTTTTATCTCAGCACGTTTTCATTTAGTTCCTTCAAGAACCTCAGTTTATTTTTCAAGGGTATTGAACTGCAATATACAGAGCTATAATACACACAGCCAACCTTTTGAGTTTAACTGGATGAATTCTCCCTGGGAGTGGGATTTACTTAGAGTCCTATATCATTACTGTTTTAGGCTAAAATAAAAGTGTTCTAGAATAATTTTCTTATGTTCACTCACAATTCCTTCTTTTACCCCTTCAGCTGAGAAGATTCTCCAGGTATTTCTTTCCCAGCACTGTGCACCTTGTGCAGGAAGTATCTGAGGACAGATGAGAAGCTGCAGATATCCCAACAGAAGATATCCCTCAAATGACAGAGATGAAGTATTCCCCAACTATTCCTTAGGATTGCTACTGGTAAGGTTCATAAGCTGAAAGTATTTAAAACTGGGCCCCATTTATATGATGTGCTTTTTCTTCTTATTGCTCATATACTTAAGCCTGTAAGTACATAATTGCATAAACGTAGGTTCATGCCATCCAGTTTCAGGCTATCTCTAAAAACAAGTCAAATGAATGTCCTTCCATCAGGGTACTGACTTGATGCCTTCATCTATGGGGAGATCTGGCTTACAGGGAAGCCAGAGGAGGACCTACTCTAGGTATACTTCTGTGGTGCTTACCAAAATGGAGACAAATGCATCTCTTTGAGTTTAAAAATGAACAAAACTGTTTTCTTGTGATGTAGGAAGTGCGCTGTACTCCTACTGAGCCCAGGCTATCAAGAGGCTGAGCTAGGACAATGCAGGGGTATTCCAGTACAAACCTAATTCCCATCAACTCAGTTTGAGGGTAAACAAAGCTTTGTATCTCTGTGAAGGTGATGGGATGTTTTAGCTTGCTATCCTTTAAAATGCCATTTTCTAGAAGCTGCTCTCCAGGCTGAGTCTGGACACTGGCCTTTCTTTAGGGTATGAACTACACAGTTCAACTGTCCAGCTGCTTTTACAGCTAATCTTCCAATTGGCTGTGAGTAACTAATAAACTGTCAAGTTTGGGCAAGCTAGGACAGAAATGAGGAAGAGATGAAGCTCCCTTCATGTAGTGCTTCTATAAGGCTTACAGCAAGGGCTCTCTCCCTTTGTCACAGCTCTGTTCTGTACCTTTGCTGCTGCTTGTGTTTCAGCAAGAGTCCTGGCCCTAAAAAAAAACATGTGAGGAGGGAGAGGTCTAGGCAGCAGGCACAGCTGGTTCAGAGATGTACTCAAGTCTTAATTCAAATATACAAATATACAAAAAGGGGAAGGAGAAAAAGAGGCAGTGGGACCAGGCACTGGAGAGTAGTTGTGGAAGTATCACAGGCAGTGTCTGAAGGCATTCAGATATGCAGTCACTACCATACGAGGAAGTGTGAAGAGCATCTTGAAATGCTTGGCATGTTGTAGGTCACCATTTGAAAGCTGTTGTAGGACAGTGTAAGTCTAAACAGCATTTACTTTGCAGACAGTTGTGTGCTTGGTCTGTAAATTGCTTTGTATCATTCAGTATGTTAGAGGATTTATTCTAATTACTGGGTTCATTAGCTGGGGTGTGCTGAATATGTGCAAACTCCTATGAATGCTCTGCTGTTTTTTCCCTATGTCTTCAGCAGTTCCTCTTGGTTTATTGGAGTAGACCTTAGGCATGTCTACACTGCATAATGCAGCATCATTTTTGAGACATTTGTACTATCTTTCAGTGAGCTGCCTGCGATGTCCTGCATTTAGCTGGAGTTTCAGGAACACATTAGCACACTGTTCCTGAGGCAGTGCAGGCTAATTAAATGCCCTCATTTGGTCTACTGGGTACATGTGTTCAGCCACAGTCAGGAGCATGAAGTGGTACTGTATAATAGAGATGAGATGAGCAAGACTGCCTTGCTAGAAATCACTTCTTTATGTGTGGTGTTCATCTCAGCCACTGGTGGGTTTAGTTTTTTGGGTTTCATCAGTTTTCAGCTGCTCCATTACATTTCCCATCAGGAGAGAGATCTGTCCTGGAGGAGGGAGCTTTACAGAGGGGTTCTGTCTCATGGTAGGACCTTTATATCTGTGCATGGTTCATTGAGGCATCTGAATGGAGTTTCTCTTGGTAACAATCCTATGCCCTTTCCTTAGATTTGGATTGTGTTCTAATTTCTTTCATTTTAATAGGAGACTTTAGCACTGTATTCCTGAGCTCCCTGTTATCTTGATGCTTTCCTTGACCTGTCCACGTCCAACAGAGTAGGCTATTTTTGTTGTTGGTCTTTGCATGCTATTCCCAGCCACCCTCCTTACCCTCATCTGGCCATCTCACAGGCAAGAACATTTCAATAACAAAATGCAATGAAGTCTGGACCCCTATAGTTCGTAGCATATGTGAATACCTAGCAAAGTGTTTACCATTATTCTGCTGTCACTGAGCAGGAAGCCTACCACTGTGTATCAAAGAACTCTATTTGGTCTGATAAGGCTTTCACTCTGATGGTAAGTTTTATCCAAATATCTTTTCAAGCAGCTGTTATCAAAAGGACAACATGATGAACAAAATTTTAGCTAATGGGCAAAAATGTGTTATATTTTTTGTAACATTAAGATATTTTGTAACATATTTTATAACATAACAGAAACATTAGCTAAAATGAAGATAGTTCATTTCCACTTGCAATTGCAGCCAGTGGTTTGAATTTCTTCAAGCCCGTTCCTGACTGTACTCTTTTGTACTTCATCCCTTCCCAGGAATACACAGTACCTCAGGTTTCTCCACCTGTATTTCCCAAATCTATCCATGGTGTTGCCTGGCAATTCTGGATTCTCAGAGATGAATGTGGGGGTTGTAATGTGAAACTATCTTACGGGGTAGAGGGCACGAGATCAAACTCTCCACTATCTGTGTGCTTTTAGGATAACTTCTGAGTCCCTCAAAGAGAAGAGAAATATTAATGATCAGTTTAGTTGAGGTTTAAACTCATATGAAACCAATAACTAGCAAAAGCAATGATTAGCTACTAACCCTAGCTGAAAATTCAAGCAACTGAAATAAGCAGGAATAACCCAGGAAAGAATCCATGCACTGGATTGTTGTTTTAGAGTATTTAGGAAAAGAATGGTCCCTATTAAAGAATTGCTCCTTAGTGTGCTAAGGAGAGTTGGATAGGAAATGTAAAATGATTTCCTGTTTCAGACTAAGGCAGATCTCTTATGAAAACTGAGACCTGGGGAAGAGAAAGGGAGAAGCAGCCAAATTAGCAAAGATTTAGGACCTCAAAGACCAGATAGCCTTTATTAACAGCGCTTATCTTGAATGAGGAAAAACTAAGGGTRCCTGCTCTGAAAGTACCATGTGCTTTGAAATAAAAATTCAATTTGGAGAGTGAAACATATTCCTGTCTAAGACTTCACTGAGAGTGGTACGTATTGATGAAAAATTTTGGTGTTGGTAAGCAAACACTTCCTGATTAAAAAAGCAAAGCAGCCCCCCAAATCATCTATTGCAGACAATTCATGACCTGGTGCAGTGCTGTGCGCTGCCAAGTCCCTATGGCATCTGCAGCYGTGGATGCCTTAAGATATCAAGCTCTGAAACTGAACAATGAAATATAAGTGTGCTTAGCACTTGGTAATACCATTAAATCAGATGCTGGTGGCTCAGGTGTTACAGTTCTGGGCTTCAGGATGTTTTACAGCCTGATAGGAAACTCTCATGACCAAATAAAATACAGAGCAATTAAGATATGAGAGCAGCAAAACCTCTTGCTTACTGTATGATAGCATGGAGTTTCACAGGGAATATAAATAGACCTTGGAGACTTAGGCCTTTCTGGGACTTTTCCTCTGTTTGTTCATTTTTCACTGAACAGTCACAAAACCGGAAATAAATTAGGTGAGGTAGTTGAAGAGCTGGGGACTGGTCCATTGATTTGTTCTTCTCTTATGAGGTTTCTGGAAGGACAAACTACACTTGCATTTTTTTCACCAGGTTTATACAGTGATCGGAGATGATTTTTTTTGGTCCAAATGGAAACGCTTTTGGTGTCTTTACATGCAACCAAAATTATTACCATTATTATTACCATTTTTAATTCTGTGTCTGCCTGGGTGCTAGAAATTGGATTCTTTCGTGGGCTAGCTTCATGATGATTTGCTGTCTCACATGATGCTTCCCCTCTGAATTGCCACAGTTCCTCATGGGAACAATGAATGTGTCTTACAGTAAATACAACTGTAGGGAAGGCAGACCCTCATAACTGAGCACTAAAATCTTGATCTAAACAGGAATGGGACTTACCAGTCCCTCTTCCAGATTGTACTTAGAGCTACTTTGTGGTACCATCATGGTAGGCATCCTAAAAGCTCCCTGGGTATCTTTCTTCTTGTTGGCACACCAAGAACTAGTGTCAAACTGGCTCACTTGGGTGCTGGCAGAGGAGAGCCACAGAAGCTTGCTAGCCTGAGTTTTCCAACAGGAGTTTTGCAGGCCACATAGTTCTTCCTAGACACAGCTTGGGCTTCTGGGTTAAGCTGCTTTTAAAGTTGATTCAGGTAGATCTACCTGGACAGCAGTATCTGCAGTGCAAAAATACGCCAGGAACAGCTGAACTTACCTTGTTTGCAACAAGAAGTTTGGCTAACAAAGGTCTGGTGGAACCTCCTGACTTCTCCAATCCTTCTTTTGTTCTCTTGTCACGTGCCACTGCTAGTGGTTGCAGTAGGTGTCTCACCTAGGGTGCCCCAAGGTTGATCTCTGAAGGAAGCCCTGGTGCAGAGAGAGTTCCTTTGGATTGCTGGAGCTGCTGAAGCCAGGCCTTGGGTTTAGCCTCTGTGCCAGCTGCCACTAATCCTGTTGTTCTATATTATTCCAAACCCAAGTGCTAATGACATTAACAAGAGGAGCAAACAGCTCAGAATATTCTCCAGCTTTGTTTCCTTTCAGCTGGGTACATATTTAGTAGTACACAGGCCAGCTGAATAATAATTGAAAAGCAGACAAACATGATTTTTATCAAACTTGTGCATTCTCTCCCTGCTGCATCTTTGCTGCACTTTGAAGCGAAGACTGTAATTACCTAACAATTATCTTGTCAGCTTGCAGCAGAGTGTGAAATTTGAACTGAGGCAGGGTGTGAGACTGCATTTAAACGCTGGGCTTTGGTGAGGTGGCATTTATTTATTTTCCATGCTAATTTTGGGGATAGGTAATGAGGTAGACGTGTGTGGTTAAGCTAAATGGTTCTAGGTGCTCCTGTAGGCATGAAACCATGCAAAGGAAGGGTGTTCTGAGTGGCTGTGCGGAAAGCAGGAGACTAGTAGCCTGTGAAAAACCTCCACTTACCCAGGCACACCACAGGAGTGCAGACAGATTTCCTACTTCCTACTACTAGGTGCTTCTCTGGTTCCCAGCACCAAAGTTGCGCAAACAATTCCAGGTGGCTTGACATCCCTGGGAAGCAGGGTGAGAGCATAGATTGGCCTGATGTAGGCAGGCAGTCTCTTTTTCCTAGGGTCACTGAATGCATCATGCTTCTAACTATATGCTCAGACAGTCCAGCCATCTTCTCTCAGTCAGTCCTGGTTATATTTTAACCTGTACTGTTGGCATCAGTATCCTAAGAATGATTCCCATTCTCCAGCCCTCTCTTTTCTGGTCTTTTACAGGCCTGCATAAAAATCTACTGAGATTCCCTTAAAACAGGATGATGGCCGTCGAGATAAATGATAACTGCCTGTCATTGTAGACAGCCATGTTAAAATGGTATGAACACACCTGGAGAGAAAACAAGGCCCATAGAGTTTACAGCTCAKCAACATGAGGCGTCATTCTTCTGTGATTCAGCATATGCTTTGGGGCAAGCCTTTGGCTGTTGCTGCATTCTTCTCCCATGTCTCAGGATATATTCAAACCTTTCCCGATAGAGAGGGCTCTGAGAGTGTGACAGATTTAAGCTCACAGCAATGCATTACTTTTGCAACCAATATTGCTACAAATTCCAGCTGTTCTGCCCTGGCAAAATGTAGTCACGGAGCAGAATTGTTCCTCACTGATCAATTTACAGCTTTTTTCCTCCTGACTTGCATAGCTTGAGAGATAGCTTAGCAAGTGCACCACTCATCACAAAACATGAGAYGTGACTTTCATCTGACAGATTCTGATGGGTCCTGATGTGGTATCAACGCATTTGAAGAGTTTGTAAAACAACCACTTTTTCAGTCAATTCAACTCTGTTAATGCTTTGGTATTCTGAGGTATAAGCCTTCTGCCTTTAGTAGGTAATGTGGGATTTTAGAAATTAGAAAGCAACATATTTTGGGTTGCTAAGTGGTTAGCATTTCAAAGTCAGATGCAAATTTAAATTTATCTTGGCAGAAACATGCAGTAAAATGGGCCTGGCTCCCAAGTACAATCAGGCTGCATGTTACAGAGGAGTTACCATTTTGGTATAGATGCTCACGTGGTGCTGCTGCATGCTTTGTGTGACTTGAATGGCATAGGAGTAGTCCAGGAGGTACTGAGATGCACTTGAGAAAGCAAACTTCCTTGTTTTACCATGCAGCGTGGTGAATGTTGTACTGAACCAGCACTTTTTACACTGTTCCTTAGGGCTACAAGGTTCTTCAGCATTGTTCAATGTTCTTGAGGCCTATAGGCCGTAATCTTTTATGTTGCTGTAAATACTGTGCATATTTGCAAAGGTTCCTGAAGAATTCCTGAGAGGTGGTGAAAGTTGTAAGTGGGCTGAAAAAATTACTTAGTTATGTCCTGAGAACAGGAATGATATGTTGTCTCACATCAGGGATCTAGTACAGCATTTGAAAGAGAAATTCCATGTCTTGGCAGAGAAGATACAGGAAAGTCATGTAGTAGGCAGTTCTGTAGGTAGCCTATATCTGAAAGCAGTGCAAGTTCATAGTCTGCAATGTGTCCTACATTGTTATAGTCCAGCAAACCTCAGCTGCTGCACTTCTATGCCTTCTCAAAATGCTCTGCAGGGACAAATTTTGGTGAGTGGCTGGTGTTCTCGCCCTTTCTAATATCTCCATACTGTCTTTTTTTAAAGAAACAAACCATAATGTTTTCTTATAGTTGTAGTAATGGAAGAGACATTGGAAATCCTCTTAAAATCAGCAAGAGGAAGGGGAACAGAAGCAATTCTTCCAGGACAGGCTATTTCAAATTGAAAAAAAAAGAGGGCAAAAAAAGAAAAACTCTTGGTGTGCTGTGCTGCTGCTTTTGGAATCACAGAATCCCGAAGTGGCTGAGGTTGGATAGGACTTTTGGAAACTATCTAGTCCAAGCTCGTGCTCAGAGTAGGGGTTACCTGGAGCAGGTTGCTCAGGACTGTGTACAGTCAGACCTTGAATATCTCCAATGGTGGAGAATCCACAGCTGCTTTGAGCAACCTGTTCCACTGTTCAGTCACCTTCACAGGATTTTTTTTTATGTTTAAATGGAAAATCCCATGTTTCAAGTTGTGCTTGTTGTCTCTTGCACTCTCACTGAGCACCCCTAAGAAGAGTAGGGCTCAAGACCACTTTACTCCCTCCCAGGAGGTATTTATACACATGGATTGTGGCCTACAGGATGAACCACACTAGGGCAGAGACAACACTGAGGGCCTGTGACCTGTGGGTGATCCACACCAGATTAGAAATACCCTTGAGGGACTACAGCCCATACAGGACCTGCATGGGAGCAGTGACACTGACAAAAAACAGGAGTGGAAGAAAGCCAGTAAGCAGCACAGCAAAGTGGCAGACAGTTACATGAATGACTCCAACCTTAGAATCATAGAATGGTAAGTTTAGTTGGAAGAGACCTCTGGAGGTCATCTAGTCCAACCCTCAGCATAGCCTGTATGGGGACTGAACCCATGACCTTGGCATTAGCAGCACCACGCGCTAACCAACTGAGCTAAAACTGCCCCTCAACAGGGGGGGCAGGTGCTRCTCGTTGCCTCACCAAAGGAATTTCACCCCCATGGTGAAAACAGGGGAAGCTGAGACAAAGGAGGAGGAAAGGTGTTTACTGAAGTGTTTAATTGTTGTTTTTCTTTCTCAATACTCAAATTGAAGTTTGTGTTAGTTAGCAATAACTTAAATTAAATAGAAATTCCCACTGTGGAGGCTTTCTTGCCTGCAACAGTAATAGATGGAGATTGCAGGCAATACTGGGCCTGGAATGGCCTCTGGTTGGAATAATTGAAGTAGCTTTGAGACTTGGGAAGGAGCCTTGACCCTGCGATTGGGCATTTTGGTGTTGTAGGGCAAGTGGTGTGCTCRTAAAGTCTGGGGCAGGGGTAGGCGCAAACAGTGTGTCAGCAGACAGGAAACAGTCAGAGGGTACCTGACCAAACTCTGGAAGGAGTTTGCTGGGAAGAGATGGGATGGTACCTACTTCCAGCCTCTGCCCCAGTGGCCTGGAGCATGGCTGTCTCTGTGTGCAGGATCAAAGAAAACTAACCCAGGAGCTGCAGAGGGGCTGTGGTGCTTGGGGAAGTCCAGGAGAGCAGTATGCTGTGGTGCTGTGGCCAAAGAGAAAGCTGTGAGCTGGCCTGTCCAGGCTGCTGGGGGTCAGCAAGTGAGCTTAAAGTGACTGCTCTGGTGGCAGACCTGGTGGCACCCCCACCGCCCACCCCGGTGGGGAAACTGAAGGCTTTAGCAGATGAACAACACAGTCCTTCCAGGCACCACCATTTGCAGTGGTTAAACAGCCCTGCAAGGACTGGCATACTGCTCCCCAGAGTGTGAGTGCATGTCAGAGTGTGAGTGCATGACAGTCCTCTTCTTAGAACAAAATTAAAGAAATGTGGGACACTTAAAGCTGCTGCCCCTGGGAGCCACTTATGCAGTGGCCATGGTGGTGCTGGGAAACTGGAGCAGGGAGGTTACAGCTCCTGGCTTGAGAGAGCACATGGCCCAAAAGCTAGGCACAGTTACTAACACTTTTCTGACATGAGCTGGTGGGTGGTCCTACTGATCAAGGTGATCAGGGAGTGACCTGTATATATCATCAGCCTAGGGGGAGCATGCTGGGGGACAAGCGTGAGATAGGCAGCAACGGTTCAGTAGTATGGTTGATCTGGGAAAAAGTGTCAAGAGCAGCTGAAAATTCTCCATACTCCCACCCTGGGAGCATACTGGGATTTATGGATGTATGCACCTGAAGGAACATGGGAAGGAAAGGGTATAGTAGTACAGAAWGGGATAAAATAGTACAGAAAGCCCATCAGAGAGGTAGAGTTGTGAGTTAAGGAATTGCAAACATAGGAAAAATCAGAGCTCAGTTAATGCTGTTAAAAGATGTGGAGTAAGCTGCAGGACGATTGAGCCGTTTGCTGTATTGTTTTACTCTGCAGATAAGGAAATGCCCATGTTGCATCAAGTGAACATTGTTCACCACTCATTTTGGGTCTGTTATTGAACAGTTATTGGACTAATGACTCTATTGGTGCCTTCAACAGTGGTGTTAATCTTTGTTTGTACTATCTTCATTATATGCTAACGTATAGTGAATATAAAACTGCTGTTGTGTTCTTGGTTTTGTTTTGCAGGGACCTCACATGAAATTTATAATACATACTCAAGATTATTATGTTAACCCAGATGATTTAGTCCGTGGGGCAAAGAATGGGGTTTGTAATCAATATATTTTCAAACATCGTGACCTTTCTGTTTATGTGCTTTTCAGGAGAAAGGTGTGAAGTTTGTAGTAAGTGTGCATTCGGATTGTTATAATATTAATCCCTCTAGTCTCCTCTTTGGAGGTCAGGGGTGAAATTTTTGAAGAGTACATGTATTCAGACTGTGGTGGTGTTGACCGTGATAATCTGGGCCGCAGGGGCAAGAGATGCGTTTGTGATAGATGAAAGTTCAGACTGTGGTGATGGTAACCCCTGTACTCTTGTTCCCAGAGGCAGAGGGGATTTTAGTGAGCGCATGTACACATTGGTACAATATTACCCCATACAGTCCAGTTCACAGAGAGTTTGTGATGGGTATATATTCCAGCTGCGATGCTAACCCTTGTACTCTGATTCCCAGGGGCAAGGAGTGGAGTTTTAGTGAGAGTATGTATGCGTTGTTACCATCTTAATCCCTGCTGTTTGGTCTGCAGGGAGGAAGAGCAGAGTTTCTAACTGATGTATATTAAGATAGTGATGTTTAAAGTAGAGTTTACAATGCATTTATCTTGAAGCATTCTTAAATAAGTGTTTCACAGTGGAGGAGTGGAATGTATTGGATATAAATTGCAAGATTTACTGCATTCATGCATGGGCACCCAACCAGTTCACGCATGAGTGCACCCCATTAGTTCATAGTTGAATGACCCGTTAGTTTAGTATTCCCTATTTATTCATTATTGGTGCCCAATAAATTCAGCCATGAAAGCCCAGCCAATTTGCACTTGAGCAGAAAATCATTTCTGCTTGAGCACTCAATTCACGCATGGAGGCACAAGTAGTTCATATGTGGTTGCCCAATGAGTTCATGCATGGGTGCACAACCAATTCATGCTTGAGTGCCCTTTTTACTGGTTTTCTTCCACTGCTCCTGGCTTCTCCATGCCACTACTCTGTCATGGGACCTCCATGGGCTGCAGTCCCTCAGGGGTGTCCCTGCTCTGGTGTGGAACACCCACAGGCCACAGTCCTGCAGGGAGTGCACCCCTTGGGCATGGGACGTGTCTGTAGCTGCATGTCTTCTCTGCAGTGTCTCTCTTTGCATGTCTCCTCCAGTGTCTCCTTACCTGGCTCTTCATATGTCTTGTACCCTCTGCATTCCACTCTGAAATCTGTGTGAGGCCACCATGGGCTACTCTGAGGGTCTGGCATTCTGGGGCACTGTGGGGCAGCTACCTCTGCTTCAGAGCCATCTGGCATCAGCATGAGACAGTTCATGGTCGCCTCCCACTGCAGCCCCAGATGCCAAAACCTGCTGTATGTATGCCTAGTGCAGTGCATATGGGTGAAATCATTGGGTACTCATGTGTGAGTTAATTGGGTGCTTATCCAGAACCCAGTGGGTGCTCAAGAGCTAATTAACTGGGTGCTCATGGGTGAGCTGGCTGGGCATTCGAGGGCAAACTAGCTGCACAATCATGCGTGGAATGATGGGGTGCTCATGCATGAACAAATTGTCTCGCGCATAAAATGATGTGTTAACTAATGGGGTGCCCGGGCAAGAGCCAACTGTGCACCCRTGCGTGAAATAATGGAGTGCTGCAGCACCCACGGTTCGGGTGCTAGTGTGTGGACACCTCGTCACAGAAGCAGGAATTAATTTATCTGATCATGCACGAAATGATCGGGTCCTCAAGCAGGACTGGATTGTGCGCTCATGCATGAGGTCCTTGGGTGCCCCAGCATGAATTACTTTGTCACTTGGGTATAATGGCGTCCCCACGCATTAATTAATTCTGCACTTGGCAGCGATTTATTTGTGCTCCTGTGCATGAGCTAAACAGGCCTTCGTGTGTGAAGCAGCCAGGCAGGCAAGCATGCACAAATTGGGCACCCATGCGTGAGCTACCCGGGCACTCATGCGTGAATGCAGTAAAACCTGCAATCGATGCCCTGAGGAGCATAATAATAGGTATGTGCTCAGGTTGCTATAACATTAACTCCTCTAATCTGGTCTGTGGCAGTAAGGGGTGAAGTTAGTGAAGAGTACATATGTTCGGGCTGTGGTAATGCTGACCCTGATAATCTAGTCCACAGGGGCAAGAAGTTTGTAATAGATGGAAGTTCAGACTGTGATGATGGTAACCCCTGTACTCTTGTTCCCACCCTTCCCAGGGTGGAGAGGATTTTAGAGAGAGTATGTATGCAGTGTTACTGTTTTAATCTCTGCTGTTTGGTCTGCAGAGAGGAAGAGTGGAGTTTATAACTGATGTAATATTAAGATAGTGATGATGTTGCAAGTAGAGTTTACAATGAATTTATGCTGGAACATTCTTAAGTAAGTGTTTCACAGAGGTGAGGGGTGGAATGTGTTGGGCATAAAATTGCAGGGTTTCCTGCATTCACTCCTGAGTGTCCAGTTCCTGCTTGATTACTGAATTAGTTCAGGCTTGAGCATCCAATTAGGTCGTGCATGGGTGCACAATTAGATCTTGCATGAGCATCCAGTTCATGCATGAGTTCCCCATTACTTTGCACTTGCCTGATAAATATAGGCGTGAGTGCCTATCTGATTGCATGAGGGCCTTATTAATTTGGTAACAGTTCAGAGAAGTGCCATTGCTAGGAACCCCAGAACTCAAAACTGATGCAAATTAAAGCAATGCCCCACAACAACCCTCCACTTACTGCAGGCTAGAAAATGGGCCTTTGATTCAGACTGAAAATAAATCAAGACCAGCCCTTGTTCTACACCTGGGTATAATTAATACAACTTGAACTTGGATACTTTTTTAGGCTCTAGAAAGCAGCTGTGTGGGACTTTGGTTTTCTCCAGTCAGAGTTTTAGCTAATCCAGCCTTTCTATTGCCATATGGATTTTTTGTTTTGTACTGTGCACTAATCATTAAAGTGTAATTTTCCGTCATATAGCTTCCTCAGCCAGGATGAAATGTCTCTACTGCCCATGGACACAGACATGTTCAAAGAAAGAACAATGTTAAACCCCCAAATTCAAGAATACAGAGTAGTTCACAGTCTGTTTCAGTAGGAAGCGGCAGTGCTGTATTTGTACCTCCAACGGGTGCTGTAAGAGGCTGTACATTAACAGTGCTCAGAGATGATCTACCAGAAAACAAAGTGAAATTTGTTAGTGAAGAACTGGAGTAAGAGAAAACCTGCTATTAAAAATGCTTTGCATTATTACTTAGGCTGTTTCCCATTTGCTTCTAATCCCTTGTGAGTGGCAGTCCTGTCATTTAATTTCTGTTTTTTGGGGGGAGGTCCCAATGTTGGCTCTCCTCCCTCCTGGACAGTAGTTCCTCAGCTAATGTCAGAGCAGTGAAATTGTCTTTGGAGTAGTAACAGCTGATAACAGTGCTGTCCCCTAGGCCAGCAGATGTTTATCTGGGGAGCCAGCAGTTACTCGGGAGGCTGGGATTTTTTTGTCTTTGTTCTTAAACTCATGACTTGATGCTTCTAAATTGACTTTTCTCATCTCCCTAGTGTCCTTCTGGAAGTTTTAACTGATGTCTGAAAGCTGTTTGTAATGGAAATATGAGATACTGAGCTTTTTACTAGCTCACACTGCCTTTAGAACCTAGCCTTTCTTAGAAATGGGCAAAACCTTGTTATGCTATATATGGCCACAGTGTAGCTTGTCACTCTAAAAGCTGCCAGTCTAGGAGGAAAAGCAAGCAGCTGTGTTTATAACTTCACTGGAAAATGAACAGAAGACTCTTAAGTTTGTCCATCTGCAGCTTGTTTACTTCCTCTCATCTATGTAACACCTGATGCATGCAGAGAGTTATGAATAATTCGGGTTGCATAATTCAGTGGGTTTGTTACTGATTTTGAGCCGTTCTTATTGAAAATGGAAACCACTCTCCAAGCCATCTGTGGTACATGCTGTTACACTACAGGATGTAGTTAACCTGTCGGCATTTTCTGACTGCAGCAGGCCTTTTTGTAGCCATAGAGAAACTGTGACTTGACTTTTACAGTAGATGGAGGGAAAATAGCAAAAATATCAGGCACGCTTGGGTATCTCTTGATGGGATTCAATATTTGAGTTTCTCCACCTCAGAATGAAAGAATGACAAGTTAGATCTGTTAGGGCTTGAAGATGTTGAGAGTATATCTCCCTTAGGGCGTGGCTTCTGCTGTTTCCATTTACCTTGAACAGTACTTTATTTTGAGTGGTGTCCTTGACATCGAAGGGTACTTAGGTGCAGCCTGATCAGAATGTGGCAGCATAATAATCTCTATAGGAGTAGAGAGGAGTCAGTGTTTTAAAAGCAGGCATAAAATGGGTTACTGCACACAGAGCAAAGTGGAGGCATCTGCAAATTCTGCAACTCTTTTTGAAAGTGCTTCTGGTATCACTTCAGTTTTATTTAAAATTGGGAGCAGAGTGCATTTGTGCACTCATGCTCCTTCCCAGGTGGAAGATCCTCACTGAGGTTGTCTTATATCTCTTGAAACGTTTACTCACAACATGACCTAGTTATACCTCTGGTGATGCAAGCTTAGGGACAGTGTTGGACTTCATGTTCTGCAGCATTGTGCATGCTAGCTGCACAGAACAGAGGAAAAGCTCTTACTCCTCTTCAGGGACATGAGGACTGTGCACTGTTCTTGGAGAGCCTGGCAGCTAAGCAAGAAGCTGCTTTAGCACCATCCTTCTGTTGAACTGCCAGAGTTGCACTGCCCTCTTGAGCACTGAGTTAGTGCCAGGGTAACTGTGTGGAAAGAAAAGGTACTAGCTAGGGAAGAAGTTCATCTTAGGCTGAAATGTCTTTGCTGCCTAGTATTAATCTTGCAATGTAGCGCTTGAATGCAAAAAGGCTGGGGTGCCCACACACTGAATTGCGAGGTCTTTGGGGAGGGTGTAGGAAGAATAGCAAAGAGGGAAAAGTCTATCATAATTTCAGCTAATAAACATTTCATTGCACCTTTTACAGACTCCAGGGGATGCAAGACATTTTAGGTTGGGCTGTGTAAACTGCTTCAGCCAGAAGATGGGAGTGCAGCTTTAGTGTGATGTTTTGATACACTCTATGGTCACAGAGAATAGACTGAATTTCAGAGGGCTCATAGCTTGCTTTCCTTTGCTGACAAGCAGACATTGAATCCTTGTTGTAACGGGCCTTGGTTTTGGCTTTCTCTTCAGCTGTTTTTTTGCTTCTCCATCTCAGTCTTGCTAGAGTTTGCAATGAGTTTGATTTCAGTAATGTTATGTTGTGTAGAGTGGACAAACCTGGTCCATCAAATGCTCTTTTTCTCTCTCAAGCTCTTCCCTGTGAATAGTAGTAAGAGATAACTGGTGTGGGCCCTGAGGAATTAGAGCTATCAGGGCCTGAATCTCACTCCCCTTCCAGGAGTTTAGCTAAGTTAGAGTTTAGCTGGCTATGTCCAAGGTCAGCTGCTTTGCTAGTAGGAGCTGTTGCGAAGAAAGCTGGAAGCAAGGCCCTGCCCCTCCTTTCCCTTGGGAATTGCTTTTAAGCTGAGGCTTTGCTGCTTGCCCCTGCCTGTGCTACAGCACAGCTGTGCAGCAGCTATGTCTGCACCTGGTCTCCTACCTCCTGAAGCCTGACCCTAACCTGGCTATGCCAGCTGGGCTTCCTGGCTCAGCCTTGGACCTGCCTTATCACTCTGGACTTGCTGAGTGATCACCAGACTAACCCTGACCACTCTCTCCATCCCTGGTCCTGACCTGGAGTGCTGCTCTGCATCCTGGCTCCTTGTTGATGAGGTTGCTGCTCGCGCCTGTCTTTATTTTCATGCTCCACTCTTGGCTCACCTTCCCTTTCCAGCAGCCAGCCCTCATTGCTCCCCGGCACTTAGCACAGATAGGAGCTGGTGGTGCAGCCTCAGCTTAAAAACTGTTCCCAAGGGAAACGAAGGGCAGGGCCTTGCTCCTAGCTTGCTTCATAACAGCTCTTACCAGTGAAGGAGCTGACCTTGGACTCAACCAGCCAAATTTTTTAACTTAGCGAACTAAACTCCAGGAGGGGGGGCATGATCTGAGCCCTGATAGGAGCATCATACTTGGCTAAGCACCAGTGACCCCCACAGTCTTTTCCCACACCTGTAGCTCAGCACCTTCTGGCTTGCTGACTCTGATCCACTGGCAAGGCTGCATGCTCAATAGTCCTGTTCCTCTGTCTTCCCCAGCTGCATCTCTCTAGCTCCGTGTCCAGCACTGTATACAGCTCTTCCTATTGCCAAGGCTTTGGTGGTCCTAAAGTTTCTCCTGCTCTCATTTCAGTCCTCATTGAAAAGTTTAATAACCAATATAAGATGCTTTAAACCAGAGTCACAATGTGTTGCCAGAGAGATCCGACTGAATTTCAATCCGTTGATTCTGTAAAATGATCCCCAGCCTGTGCACTACCTGTGGGTGATGGCTGGGGAGGTTTGGTGAGTGCATTTCCCTGCTAAAGTGGAAGGTACCATCTCCTGAATCACTGCAATGCATGAGGTAACATCTGTTGTGGGAGGCTTATAGATGAAATGTTCAGGTTCTGCTTTGTTACTGAAGCTGCACTGAAGCAGACAGCATTTGGTTTTGGTTGCTGGTTGAGGGGGTGACAGGTAGCTATCAACCTTTTGATGTATTCTGTGACAGGAACAGGTTCAGCAGTGCCAGGGGATGGGGCATTCCCATGACAAGGAGATCATCTTAGCTTGTTTTTTGTTTGATGGTGAAAACATAATGCTATTCTCCACAGGCATCCTGTTGGCCCATCAAAATAATAACTATTAGGGTACTCACTAAAAAAAAAAAAAAAAAAACTTTATCAATCATGTGCTATGCATGTTGTTAGAGTTAAGTGATTCCAGTATTAATGGTTTCTTATTGCTCCTTTCTTGCTTTGTTGGTGTATTTATTTTACAGAAAGCTCAAAATTTTGGCTTGTGGGAAGGAGAATGGGTAGAGAGCAAGTCCAAATAGTGTAAGTAGGGAAAATAGATTTATTCCCACTTTCAGTGATGAGGCATCAACAGCATATATGAGGATTCTTGCCTGTCTCTTCTTCCTCCCTCTCCACCACGTTTCTGCAATAGCACAATGCTGCCCCTGTTCTAGATTATGTTCTGAAATGCCTCTTTTTTTCACCAAAACAGTCATTTTATCACATCCAAATGTGCCTACTTGTGCTCTGCAGGACAAAGAGATGGCATTTTTCTTCAGAAGACTTTGCTGTTTGCAATTTAGGTGTTTAGAATTGGTGGAGAATTGAACTTGTGAGCCCTGTAGAGAAGGCACATTGTAGGATAAATTTCAAAATATAAAAGGATTATTGGATTAGCACTAACATTTTCTTTGAGAGGAACAGAGGACTTATTTTGGAGGGGATCAATCCAGTGACAAGAAAAGTGATGAAATATGGGATATTTGGAAGTGAAGGGGAGAGGACAGGTCTGTCAGGTAGACACAGTTTAACTAGCTTTAAATGAATTGGCGAAGGTGTGGGTCACTTAGTCTGTACTGAGCTCCATGCAAACTCATTTAGAGCAGCACCTGAGCTGGCAGGTTTTATAGCTAACTTGGTTACCTCTGCACTACAGACATACCCTGAGGTAAAGAGAATATAAAGAGGGTTGGAAGGAGAAGAACGTAACAGCTTGGGTCAGAAATGCTGCCAGTTCTTTAAAAGTTGTGAAAAGCCAGAGCCTGAGTTTGCTCACACAGGCGAAACTCCTCTGGGCTTTGGGGAGAAATTTTTAGGAGGCTCTCGGTGTACGTGCATGGAGCCAGCCTTGTTGTGCTAAGAAATAAGTTCTGATTAGCTGTGCACGTGTCAGGAATTTTGCATTGCCGCTAAAGCAATAAAAAGTCCTGAAAGGTTTCCATGACATTAATTTTAGTTCATTTGAGATAATCCATGTAGGGCTTAAATAATACATGAGATTTATGCCATCGAAGATATGTGCTGTATCTCACCCTTAGTGAAAGAAATCTGCCTTGTTGACACCATCCAGCCAAACCAGGGGACAGGACAGAACTAGTTTTTCATCGGAGTATTGCTGCCTGTTTCTTCTCCTGGCTTTCATCTCTCTCCCTCTCTTTCCCACCTCCCCTTTTTTTGTTGATTGGTGTCACCTCACATGCTTAGGATGTCTGCCTGTCTCCTCAGAGTGTGAACACATTCCTCGGAATGCTGATTTGCTCGTTTCACACCAGTGTCAAAATGACTTATTAAATTCGGCACCTCCTGATACTTGGTGCCTGATGTGTTGCTATCCAAACATTAAATGACAATAAGCATATGCAGCCGCTGGGTCTAGCAAACTCATTTAGTTTGATAAAAATGTCATGGCAATATGCTTTAAATCACTGTCCTTTTCATCATTATTAATTGCTAGCTGTAGACCTCTTTCCTGTGCTTACTGCAAGTGTTAGAATGCTACTCCTTCTAGCCTGATTAAGAATTTTTTTTAACTGTAGAAATCCTTTTCAGTGGCAGTGTTATTTCATCAAGAGATGGATTTTGCTCTTAATTAGCCAACATGCCACCAGGGATACTTCAGAATCATGGGTGTGAAAGAGCCTCCAGCAGAAGATCATTCTCTGGGATTAAAATAAATAAATAAATAAAGTAATATACTGGTGACTTAGGAATAATTGGCAGCTTCAGTGACGGTAAGTTGGCGCTACCAGTGAAAATATGTTCTGCTGTAATATCAGTACCTGCTTCTGTCTACTTTCCAACTGGCTCACTTCAGACAAAACAAGAGCAGTTTTCCTGTATAACAACATACAGTGTCTGCTACTAGGGGAAGAGAACCATTCCCCTCCTTTCCTGCTGTCATTGGTGAACTGCGTAGTTTTCATAACACATTGCAAAACAGGTTTTGTTTTTCTTTTTGAGAGAAATTCCCCTTCTTAGGCCATGTTAATAGAAAGTTTTTAAAAAAGAAAGTAATCCTTGTGCTTTTAAAATCAATAGCAAAAAGTCTCAGAGATGGGATTCTGCTCCCACCTTAAGCAGTTAGGAAGAATCTAGATGTTCTGTCTTCCTCTCCCAAGGCATGGTCATTTCTGTTCGTGCTGCTCCAGAGATAGGAGTGTCCTGGAAGGCTACCCTGGATGGAGCCTCCCCTGTTCCATGCCACAGGAATCTGCCCCTGTGCTTCCAGCTTCCTGAACATTAAAGGTTTCAGGTTCCTTACCCTTCCTATCTTGCTGTGGCAATCCGCCTGTATTACTTCTTGCCCTGTTCACCATGGAGAAGGAGGCAGATTATTCCGTTCCTACTGGCAACAGCCTTGTTTGCGTTGGCAGACTATTATCCCATCTCCTTCAGCCTGCTCTTCAGACTAGCCTGTCCTCCAGTCTTTCAGCTTTTCCTTATAGCTCCTCTTTTACAGACTCTGGCTGGAACCTGAATGCATCTGTTCATTTCTCAGTACTACTTGTATACTTTAATTTGGGCTTTTGCATTACCTTTACTTCTCTCTTTGAGATAAACACTTCTATGGTCCTAAAGGCTTGAGGTACTGAATCCCTGTCAATACTGTGGAAGTGATTATTTGTGCCTAAAGAGGGCCTAATTTTTAATGCATGAAAGGAATTTCTGCTGCAAATAAGAGAGAATGACTCTTTTTTTAAAAAGAAAAACAGTCCACAGACTCGTTCAGTTCCAAAGGAAGATATGGTTATTGAGCTATATGCACAGTGAGTGGATATAATTTCAGAAATGTCTGTAAAGTTTAAACAGTCCTAAGGATGACTTCAAAATAAACTGTTTCAAAGCTTGACCAAAAGTAATATCTGATAGAATGATATGGACTAATAGAACTAAAAAAAAAAAAAAAAAATCTGTCTTCTGTAGGAACAAGAATTCTATTCATAAAGTGTATTTACAAAACATTTTTGTGTTTAATCAAGTTTTTAGAAAGAAGCAAGTTGGGGGGGGGGGGAAATCCCTTCCTGCCTAACGTGTGAAAGAATGAGAGTCTGTTGATCACATTGTGCTGTTACCCGAGACTATTGTAATATTTATTGATTCAGCTCAAATTCCTTGAAGAAATCAAATCCAAACAATCTCATTTGGCAAATGTGTACTTGATTTGAAACTCACGGAAATCAATGGCAAATCTTGGGATGTGATTCTAATTGTCGAGAAGAACTCGCAATTACTTAGCACATCTTCTAAAGAGAGATACAATTTCAACAGTTAAAGTTGTTCTTTTCCAAATGGAATGAACTCTAACACATCCTTCACACTGTGAGCCTGTCAAGTTGTAGTAGACAGATATGTGATCAGGCATTCAGAGGTGCCTGTCTTGTAACAGCAGAGCAGAGGCTGCTGGATTGGTGTCAAATGAAATGAAAAGATGGTTGGACTTTGCAGAGGCTATCTTCTGCAGATAAAAGGCCTGTGACCTTTTCACAACAAGCCTGGGGAGAAGGGTCTGGTTAAGGGTGGTATGCAAAAGTGTTGGCAAGAGGATTGGCTCATTAAGGCTGAGCCCCTTTCTCTCACCTTAGAGAGGTAATTTAAGATGCGTCTATCACATTGTTGAAACCTCACAGAAATGGTGGATTATTCTATAGCAGCGGAAACATGAGGAGAGCATTCTGAAATTTTGAAGTGATACATTTCACTTAGGAAGAGTGGCAGTATTTTTCCTTTCATCTTTTGAATATTTTTGAAAGTGTTTTCATTTCAAAATTTGCTGTCCATAAAAAAGTGAGTCAAAAAATGAAATAGAATAGTTTTGTTGGACTATAAAATATTGAACTGCTCAGAAATAACAGGAAGGTATGTGTTGATCTATGTTGAGCTGAAATCTGAAGAATTAAAGAGAAGTACTGTCATTCTCCTCCCCATCCTTAATTCAGTCACAAGACAAGTCACAAGAGAAGAGACCTTATTTGCATCATTCCTTACAGGAACCCAGTTTTTGACTAGCTTGTTTTCCTGTGGTACCTCACCAAGCAGTGCTGGCTATAAGCCAAGCTTATAGACTCTGCCTGATAGAGCAGGAGTGAGTGACTTGCATAGAAAGTGCTTCGCTTCAACCAGTCTTTATACAGATAGTTTGTTCGTGATGTAACAGATATTCCGTGTATCTATCGCTAAGTGTTTCTGTGTGTGTGTGCTCGATTTGTTTTGCAATATGAATAAAGCATTAGGTGCTTTAATGAAAAATTACTTTATTCTGTTTTTTTCTCCAGTCAGTGTCTGCCTTGTTTACCTCACTGGACCTGCACAGTTTTGTGGGCAGGAAACTAGAATTTGCTAAGAGGTTACATCAGTGTACCTAACAGTAGGCTTATTTACACCAAAAGCGGCAAAAAAGAATAACTGAGCATCTATTCCTCTTGTGCTGTAGTAACAGAGGATTGCAATTGAAATCAGGTCTGGAAAGTAAATACTATCTTAACAGTCCTACAAATAATAGACAAAGAAAGGGAAAGACTTCAGGTAGCTGTTGACATCTGTCTTATGATGTGAATAGTATGCATTTTCCAGGCTTAAGAAATATTTTGTAAAAATGAAGAAAAAGCAGGACAAAGATCTGGAAGACAAGAACAAAGTAGGACTTTTCTGAAGATATATTAATATTTTCAAAGACAAAAAAAGATTTTTGGTGTGTTGCTTTTGATACCATTCAAGTAGTGTATTAATGCAGGCAACAAATTTATGGTATTTTACACACCAGCCAAGTAAGTGGCTTGGGTATACTGGCTTGGTGAAATAATAGAAGACTCGGAGAAGACATCAAAGTCTGGTAGGATATTGGGATGTGGATACTTTGAAAAGATTAAAACAGTAAGAGTGCTTGAGCTAACCCAGTGCTGACTGACTGGAAGTCTCTGTCCTATTTATAGGGAAGACTTGAGATCATCGTGTTCTTGTTTCTTCCCTGGTGTGTAATGGCAAGACATAGTGTTAAGAGTCTGCTGTGATGATACAGAAATAAATAAGAGGCAGATTATTTTTAAATTCCCATACTACTTCCATTGTTTTTAGTTTAATTTATTCTCATTCATCAAACTGTTTGGATGTGGTATTTGGGCTGATGGAGGGGAGAAGAAAAGCAGAGTGAAAATACTCATATCAAAGAAGACACTGAAAAGATGTGGAAATTGGGCAGAGTCAAGTTTCCATAGTTAGAATAAGAATCCCTCAAATAAACAAGCAGAAAATTGTTCTTATCTCCGGTGCCTGGAAGTCTGTTAAAGTAAAGCTGAACTGACAGAGATACTCAGAGACTCTGTGTTTGAGTTAACAGTGGTGCCTTTCAGACAGCAGAGAAACTTATTTATATGCACACACACATGTATGTACCTACTTACCTACCTTTTGGGAAAGAATTACTCACTTTTGCAGAACCATTATTAAGAGAATTTCCCATATTAACTCTTCATTAATGATGTTGAAAATAACATACTCATTTGCACTGAATATTGATTTAACTCAAACCACATCAGCATGTAAGAGTTTCTCAGGAGAGCCATCCCATCCAAAGACAGTGTTATGAGGGGGCACCAGTAAGAACAATTTGTTACTTCATATGTGATGAGTAGCAAAGAGTTAAGTGCAGCTCAGAAGCTGTTAGTTTGAGGCACTGCTGCTGTGTGCTGCATTCTGGATAAAATCTGTTGTCACAGCTTTATCATCCGTGTAATCAGGTGTGATATTGGCTCTGTGTAGCCCCCCTGCCTGTTTTCTCCCAGTTTATGCTGGGAGGAAGCAGAGGAGTAAGAGAAAGAAAGGGAACAGAAGCATTTACTTGGTATGAAGTGCTGTTCAAAGGACATCTATGGGCCTTTTACTTCATATGGTTTCATTCTGTAAATGCCACTTGAACTAAAATATTCCCTTTCATCTTTCTGACAGAAATATGACACAGTAATTCTTTGTGAAAATGTAGATGATACGCTGCAGTAGTTACAGTGAGTTAGGATTAAGTGGCAAATGCCTACTGTTAAAGACTTAATTAAAGACACAATAGCTCTGGGAGGTCATTATTGTAATTACAGTGCTGTCTATATTGTTGTAGCCAAGTACATGGTTGTAGAATCATGTTATCTCTACGTAGTGTCCTAGTTTGAGGCAGCTATTGCATACATTCCATATAGTATCATTCATGCAAGCCTTTTACTAGTTAATTTCTTCTTGAAAATCTGATTCTGGGCTCAGTTCTCCTTCACCAGTTTTATATGGGTATAATTCTATTAACTTCAGTGTGCCCTCTTTAGACTTTTACCCTCATATGCTGGAGGAAAATTAGGCCTTCTGACTTTGCTTAAAATCTGTGGACACTAAGGCTGAAAACGTGACATTTCTTTTGGTGGTCTGCATGTATATAAAGAGATGGGAAGAAATAAAGGTTCTCATCCTGGCTTAATCAACAGTTTGATTTGAAGTGTAGGCCCACAACTGAGGAAACTAGAGGATTTATGTAAAACTCATTCTGGACGTCAAGGAATGATAATGTCTCACAACAGCTGTTTACTTCAATGTATTCTAAGGGTGTTCAATGTGTTCATCTTTCCTAGAGGCGAGATTTGTTCCCTCCAGTAGCTTTCCAGTATTTTGTCCAGTCTTGTTTTAAAAGCCTTAAGCTGTATGACTATTGCTACTTACTTGAGGAGCAGCTCCTCAGCTGACTAATCTCATGCCTGGAAGTATTTTGACCTACCTGAGTATTTGGAGATTACATTACT
Organism: Rhea americana; assembly: GCF_003343005.1. Classification (NCBI taxonomy): domain Eukaryota; kingdom Metazoa; phylum Chordata; class Aves; order Rheiformes; family Rheidae; genus Rhea; species Rhea americana. The sequence continues at coordinate 302,795 of NW_028186375.1, read as the reverse complement.
GGTAAATGAAGCAAGATTAAAGCTAGTTTGATGCCAGTCCAATAGTCAGGGCAAGATGGATCTTGGAGTTCTAACTGGCTGTGGTACATTGCATGGACTGCTGAAAACTTTAGGTAGCTTTTGGCACCCATGTTTACTGGATGAAATCCAGGAAGAGCTTGGGCCGTGCTGGCAAGGAGCTAGACTTCTTTGGTTGTGATGTCTTCCCTGAAAGGACTGAGAAAAGAGAGAGGAATCCAGGCATCCAGCCTTTCAGGAGTTTCCTCTAAATGCTGGTGCTTGAAATGATCCTTTTTGGGATCCTTGCACATTCACGTAGGGCCTTGAAAATGTAACAGGGTCAACAGCAAGGATGGATGCACCCAGAAGACTGATTTATGGCTTTCTTTTGAGAGGTGGGTAGCTGAACTTCATGTCACCTCAGATAAAGGAAGCTCTTTAAATGCTCCCAGTAGATAGAAGTATCCTATGTTCGAGGTTATCTAGTAAGGGGTCACAGTTTGCTCTTTGGCTTGTATTACAAGTGCTCAACAATCAAAACAAAAGTTTTTTGCATGGTAAGCTTTGAGCTGAATTTATTTAGAAGTTTCAGCTATCGTAAAAATGTGATTTGTTGTTGTGAATAAATGACTTGCTGAAACATTTTATTCAGTTGTAGCCTGTGCAGGTTATCTTAATTTTCGGTCAGCTGCGGCTTTCATTTCTGCTGATTCTCCCTGCAGATGCTGGTAATGCTGTATTGCAGGTGGAGGCAAGTGCGCTGAGCACAGCCTGCCCTCCATTGACACAGCTGTCTTTGACCAGCTCGGAGGACAGTGGTAAAAGCCTGAGTCTGCTTGATGCTTGTTAATGCTGTACCTCTCAGCTCTTTATGGTTGTATACCTCCTTTTGCTCAGTGACAGTAACGATGTGTTCTCTGTTTCCAGGATTGGTAGCCTTCACAGATACGTAAACTGTTAGGAGTTTCTCAGCTGCTGCCTATCCAAGCTGTACGTGTGCCGCTTTCCAGTTTCTTTCAAGACAACCTCTTCTAGTTCCCTGGCCACTTTTGTGTTCCTCCTTTTAATTAGCATCTATCCTCCTAATATGGTATCCACAAATTAGTGTGTTCCTGTGTCTAAGCTATGTAGTGAGAGGATTATGAGCTTTGTGCTCTCTGTTGGGATATTTGGTCTGCTACAAAAATACTGGCTTGCCTTATGTGCATGTAATAATACTGCCTTTCAAACTATATGCCATCTATTGCTTTTCCTCAGTTGGTCTCTTTAACGTTAGTATTTCTTGGGTTTCTCCTCTCCATAGTGCAGTTCATTTTCAGGTTATATTCTCTCTGAAGTCTTATGCCTTACCTTGTCAAGGGGTAACTAGGTCTCTGATGAATGGCGAGGAAGATATRAAATAAACATTCACTTTTTCAAGAGATTTTGAATGCACTGGAGCGTGCTCCTATACTAGAAATAACTCTTACTATAACATCTTTTTTTTGTGATTATTTCAGGAGTAAATCTTTTTCTCAGTAAAAGTGAGGAATTACTGAATTCTTGTGGAAGACAGGTTTGTTAGGGCTTGAAATAAGAAGCCTCCCTTGAATGAGGGGCAGTTGAGAGGTGTATTTGAATTGTACTTTAATCTCATCAGCCCAGCTGAGTCTGGTACTGAGCTGTATAAACCTGCATTCAAAAGTAATTTCCAGCTGTGGTGTCCATTCAGGGTGTATCAGTTTAATTAGGCTGCCCTGTAGTAAATTAAAGTTTTGTGCTAGTGCTGGCTGGAAAATTGCCTCTGAAACATGCACATGTCATGGTGTGAAGTTGGCAGAGAAAGTCAGTGTCACTTTTATAGGTTTTTGTCTTCTATCCTCCTTATTTTTTCTCCTGTCTTATGTATGAGAAGAAAGTGAAATGACAAGAACTCTGAGTGAGCCTGATGAAGATGGATGGGTTCTTTCGCGTACGTTTAGTTTATTACAGCCTGACAATTGGACTACAAAAATTATTAGGCCTGTGTTAAAATTAAGTGGTGTGCTTGGAGAGTACAATATATTCTCTCAGAGTACAGCCAAAGCAAGGGGAGCAGCAGTTGCATCCCTTTGAGTTTCTACTTGCATATGGAGTGGTTATTTTTAAAGACATGCTCAAGATAAATGGACTTTCACATCATGATATCTCTTGCCAGTGCTGTCAGGACCTCTAATCCTGATCTATCTGCAAGCAAGCAAGGAGATGGATGTTAGAGGAGGTGACCATTGGCAATGCTGTTTAATTTGAGCCTTAGAAATACTGCTTGCTCCGGCAACACTTGGAGCTTGGAAACATGGGAAAAAAGATTGGGTTTATTCCTCAAGTTATTTCTATTTTAAACCTTTCTCCCTCCCTCTCTCTCTCTCTTTTTTTCTTTTAAGTGAAAATCTTCCAAGGAAATTCAGTTTCTAAAAATTGATGAGAATGAGACTCCTTTACTTTCCCTGTTAGTTGTTGGAATTAAAGGGGTGGGGAGAAGAAGAAAGGAAAAAGAGGAAGACAGACTAGAAGATGAAAATATTAGCTTTTTTTAAATCAAGGAAACACTGTCCAAATCCTTATTAAAAACAAATTTTTCATGGCTAGATATTTCTCTAAGAAAACAAAAAATTATTAATTGAAAAAAGATTAAGTTGGGAGAGTGTTGAACAGCTCTAATGGAGTGCTCCACTTGATAGCTGCCATATGTTTGGGAGAATGAAGTGTGTTCTCCTTGTTGGCCAGGACAGCCCTCCTTCCTGATGCTAGCCAAAATCTAATGTGGCTACTGTTGTCTCTTGCCATTTCTACAACTAAATAATGGAAATAAATCACAAGGGCACAGTTGGGTCTCGAGCAACTGTGTTTACTAAATAAATGTACAAACATATGAGATCTAATGACATACTGTTGTGATTGGCTTTTGCCAGTTTTTCAGAATATAGAGTGAGCACCAGTAGATGATTTAAAAGCTGCAGCAGAGGATGCTCCATTTCTGTTCTTTATAATTACACCCGTTGTAGAAGTATAGAGTAAGTATTTCTGATTTCTGCCAGCAGTCACTCTGCTGGACATGGTGTTTTTACACTCTTCAAACTTACAGCCCTTTCTGTTCTTCTGTTAGCACTGTATAAAAGTCAGGACAGGCCTTATCACTTCTGTGCTCTATGATGCTTTGCAGAATCACATTGCATTATTCCACTTGGCATAAAAGGCTAGTTCAAAAAGAAGAAGAAGAAAAAAGCTGGCATGATAAATTTGCATGTGTTCATCTCAAATGTGTAAGAGTTTCACTGATTGTAGTGTTGTTTAATAGTCACTGAAATGTTCATTAGGAAACAATGCATATTTAGCTTTTGGTACTCTTGTGCTAGAATTTCTTTGTTATTCAAATATTGCCCAGAAATGTAGTCTTTAAAAGCTATCTAGGCCTATATTCTGCTGTGGCCTTTCAACCTGCTTGAATTCAGTTTGTTTTATCTTGGGTTGATGTATGGCTTGCATAACACAAATCACAGGTTGCATTGAGAAAACGTGTAAAGCTCAGTCCTACCAGTTAGTCATATTTGGGTCTTTATAAGGCAGAAAATGTGTCAGGGAATTAGTTCTGGAAATAAGCATTTTTTCTGTTTCCAGAAATATGCTCATTTCCAGAAGTCCTCTCAGAATGGACGGATTGGAAGTTTGAAATGGCTTGAATGCATCCAAGATCAGCTTTCTTTGAAGCAATAGTGAGACTGACTTAAAGATTTTTTTTATACTAAAAATATAGTCGTTATTGTCTGATTTCAGTGAACAAAGCTAATTGACAAGTCAGCTGTTGCTTCAACCTTACATGAGTATCACATGTTAGAGGGGAATGAAGCTGACATTGCCACAGAAAATAGCTCCAGGGAGATCTCAAAGTGTTGCAGAATGCTAGGCTCCTTTGCTGAAAACTGCTTGATGAATCCAAGGCATAAAATTTGGATACGAAAGCGCTTGTCTCACTTCTATGACAAGAATCCCAAGTTTCTTGCAGAACATCAGCTGAAGTCAATGGCCTTTGAATTCAAAGTGTCATTGTGTGTTTGTTCATTCTGTATAGTATGGCTGTCCAGTTGCACATGAAGTCTTCCAAGGAAGATGAGAATCTGAATTTTTCAAAGAGATTTAATTTGAAGGTATAGCTAGTTCTCTCCAGATCTCTCTCCAATGCCTGTCTCCCCTTAGTGCAATTCATTTTTTAAAATGAATCTGCTCAAATCTAAGCACAACTTCTGTAACAAGTAGAATTTATTCAGCAACAATTAATGCAAAGAATATAATGTTAATATCGTAGATCACTGTTGTTAATGCTGTTAGCACACGTGAGTGTGCTATGGATTTCAGGACACAAAATGAGGAGCTTCACATGTAAATAAGCAAAGGCAATCAGAGCTGGTCCATTTGTTAACCAAAGCCAGAGATGCAAAACAGATGTCATTAAATAGATCTCCACTTGCCTCCTTTATGAGTGATTTTAGTGTCCTCTTCATCTCAAAATTCCCGTTCCTCATATATGCGTGTTTGTTCTGCCAAAGCATTACAGGATGACATCGCACTTCTGCAGTTGCACAAGTGCAGAGCATTGCAGGATGATCATGCTGTTTTCATCATCAGGTAGTTCTTTTTGGCCAGGCTGGCCTTTGCACTCCTCAATTTTAAGTGATATGTCTTGCTCAGGCACTCATGACTCTACTAGTCAGCAGTTCGGGTTTAAGAAAGGGTTTTCCATCAACTTAGATGTGTAGAGACTGGTCTATGCATATGTRGGTGTTTTCTCCCTTTCCCCCCTTTTCCTTTGTGCACACACACGTGCTCACTTCACATTCAATTTGGTGGTATTTTCAGCTTCTCAAATTTATCTTATTTTTTTTATAGCAAACTCCCTGCTGTTGCCCTCACTTAGGCAATACTCTTGATCTCTGCTGTACTCTTTCTATGCCTCATTGTAGATCTAGGCTTTTTCTGCTGAAGGGCTAAAGTGTGCTAGAGGTGTTGGGGAGTGTTTTGTGAAATGTTGAATTGTGGACAGTCTCTGAAAGCTGCTAGTTGAAATATCTCTTACGTGACTGAGCAAGACTATGAACCAGTTGGTCTTTTCTAGTACTATCTTCCTATGAAAACGTGTAGTTTTTATACATAGAATCTCTGGAGGAAAGCTACTTTGTGCTTGAAATATATTCTTTTCCTTTTGTTATTTACTGTCATGAATTGTATATTTATAAAGACTATTGAGCAGTGAATTTTCAGATAAAATAAAATTGTGTTATATTGCAAAATAAAAGATAAATCTCAGATTTAGCTGATCTTAACATTATGCCCAAATGCTCATTATCAGTGTTTTCCAACTATGCCAAAAATTGGTCTGTGCATGGAGAATCATTTATAAAACCTCTGGATATCACAATTTACCCGTCAGTGTTAAATTAGGGGGTTTAATGAATTCCAACACAAAAATTCCTGGGGTGGTTGTACTAACAGCAAGTTGCATTAAAAGAACTATTTTCCTCTACAGGGATTTCGGTAAAGAGACAATGTTTATTTTTTCAATGGAAAATTGATTGTAACTAAGAGGATACTTGGCTTGAAAGTGGGGAATTATCATATCATATGATTAAATGAAAGCTTACCTTGTTATAAGGTAACTAGACATATCCCAATAGAATTGAGACAATGTTTGATTAAGCCAGATTTTCCTACTTTATATTCAAGGAACAAATTAAAGAATAATTGAGATCCTTTTCAGATCTTTTATAAGCTGAATATATAAAGCTGCAGCTCCAGGTGGCAAAGCAATTAGCTGATGAATAAAATCAACCACACTGTCATCGTCAGATGTTTAAATTCTATAAGCCAGATAAATTAATGTGTTTCTTAAGCCAAATAAATGGTCACGCTCTTCATGTTACCATAGAATGCCCCTGGGAATGGGCTTGGGAACATGTTGACAGAAAACCTAGGAACTATTCCATCAGAAGGGTCATAATTAAGTTGCCTGGTTTTGTTTGTCTGAAATGAATGTTCCCTGTTGTTGTTGTAGCCATCTTTTCAGTGTGCTGCACTTTGTAAACTGCGAGGATAAGAATTTCAGTCAAAACTGGTTACATGCATGTGCCTTGCTGGAGGTGGGATTYTGGCCGCCGAGCTGGACGGTGCCGACGTGGCACAGCGCTCACCRTGGTCAGCGAGGTCGCAGCCAGACTGGCCGCTCGAGGCACTGCCTCTGGGCTCCCAGCGGGTCTGGGGACGCTGCACTGTGTTGAGGGTAGAGGCACTGCGCTACGTTCAGAGCAGACACGCTCATCTCCTTCCTGCTTCACACAGGACCATCGCCCTCCCTTAGGAAGCCGTTAACATCATTCTCCCCTCTGGTTTCTGGCTAAGAGCCGGGCAAGGTGTGATCTGCAGCAGCTTCCTTTGCTTGTGCAGGTGCTCAGTTTTGTAAGTCATACGGGGGATATCCAGAGTGAAACTTATTTAACCTGGTAGGATCTATTTCTCTCTCAGCAGCTGAACTGGAACTGTGCCCTTTTTCTTTCTTTCTTTTTTTTTAATTTTAACCTCTTTATGTTTGAGTTTATGAAGTGGGATCATACTGTAAAACACACTTCTGCCTATCCTGATGTGTCTACCTGAAACGGCTGTGTGGCTGACTGTTCAGGCTGCTTGACAGTCAGATAAAGTCCAGCCAAAAAGGCACAGCCCGAGGCTAGTTTAAAGTTCTTAACACTTTAAAAGAGTTAGCTGGTAGAAGGCATCTCTATTTCCATACAGACCTGCTGCCATAAGTAATATTGCAATTGATTAGCTCTTCACAGCTTTGATAAGAGGAAGGAAATGGACTTTGCTGTTTGCAGTGAGTCCACAGAAAGGAAACATAAACTCTGGATTATTCTGGAGTTTGATCCTCCTTCCCTCAGTGAACAAACAGCAGCATTTCCTTACAACTCTGAGGCCTGATGTTTGCCTTGGTGATAGGAATGGAGCTTTGTCAGCTGGACCCATGTGTATTAATCCTCTTTAAAGATCTCTTTACACTTTTCTTTTTTTCTTTGCTGCTAATGTTGGGTTAATCTCTTGATCATCTTAGGTGCTTAATGCACTTCAGTAATTACCTTTGGATAAGTTTTTCAGGTGATTGTAGCACAAGTACAGTTGTGCAATAGTTGTGTAAAAGTTTTGGCTGGTCTTGCACTGCAGAACTACTCATCTCGAGTGAAATATTTTTTTTAGCAGTGGTAATTCAGTGTTGGTGTGTATTTATACTTAGTGCCAAAACTCTTCAGATCTAGTCTAAGACATTAATTGATGTTTTGGTATGTTCGCTTTCTCCTAGTATTTCAAAAACTGATAGTTTCTGTCAGATATATACTATACTGTTGTTCCTTAAAACTCTTGCTTATTTTCTCTTTTAAAAATACTATGAAGAAAGAGAATGCTCTGAACTGTGATACGTGTTTTGTTCTAGCTGCTTGATTTTTGCTCGGGAAGTATGTATTGTAATTTAGCTTGTTCCTCCTCTTACGAATGATTGCCTCAGTTCTTGAATACTTCTGCTTTTCAGGCATTTAGAAACATGACATAATGAAAGAATGTAACATTATGGAGAGATAAAATGGGTTAGTATTATGGAATAGTAGTTCCATTATGGTTTCTTGGCAGCTTTCACTTAAAACTTAAGCAAAAGAGTAGGGTGGTGTGAGGGGATAGGGGTTGTTGGGAGTCTATATATCTATGCACGTATCACATTTCCCCTTACTCTGAGTTATTTCCCATCTGGCGCTCCATTTTGGTATCATTTCTGCTCCCCTGCCACAAAGCTGTTGATGCTGAGGGTGGATGTCTTTAGGCAGACTTTCCATAAGACAAAGCAGTCACTGTTGTGTTCCCAAATAAATACTGAATGCAGCCAGTGTTGTTTACTGGTGTACCAGTCCTGAGGTGAAAGTGGTCAAATATCACACACACACTGCAGCTCCTTCCTCCAGGAATTCCCATCCAGCACAGTTGCCAAGTTCTTTTGGATTTGAAACCAAGGTAGAAAGTGGACCTGCCCTTCCAAGTTTTACTGGACTAACAATCCAATATAGGCCGAACATGATAGAAGATGATTATCTTCCCAGGACTAAACTTTTCCTTACATATTTTAAAGAAAAATCTGGAAACTTGTTTTAACTAGTGTTTGAAGATTTCATCTTGTTGTGATGTGGTTCATATAAAATCAAGAGAATTAGTGTAATTTGAATGGTAGAGTACTGAATTCATTCTTTCCATGTTCATATCTTCTGCAAAGGGTTAAAAGAAACTTGGAAATGCATCACTGATTACTATGGGCAGTATGGCATGATGAAGCAGCTGTTGGAAATCATTGAAGGTAGAATGGGGGACCGTTGGAGCCAAGTGGTTCTGTGTGCAGATAGCAACTGGCTTTGATGTTCTACATCTATCTTATGTACATAAAGGTCTCTAACAGTGAGCAAAGATCATTAAGAATCTGCAAGTTAGTTAAACTAGTTGGAAACTTCTTAGAAATTGTGGGTTTTTTGCTTACATTTAAGTATCTAGTACTAAAGGCAACAAAATGTAGCTATAGGGATTATTTATTCTGAAAATAATGAAATATTGCCAATCAGGATAGAAGAAGGAGTGTTGACAGACTTATTTTTGGTGCCTTTCACAGAAGTTCTGTAGAAATTCCAGAGGGCTTGTCAGTTCAACATCCACTTAGTGCAGCTCTCAGACTTTGCAGTGGAAATCTTTGTCCTCTGGGAGAAAATCGGGATTAAACCACTTGGGCAGGTCTGCARAAAGGGTTAGAAGAAGCTGCTATTTCAGATGATCTTCATGTAGAAAATCTCTTTATGCAAAGATTACTTGACTAGACTGTTTTCTTCTTTGTGGGTCTTTTGTAAAGAAATGTTTCTTCTAAGGCTTTCTGCTTACAATGCTTTGTATGCAGTGGGTTTCTGTGCAGAATTTTGGATGTAGCAAATTTCTATGGAATTGTCTTCTAGAGATTCAATTTCTGTGAAATTTCTGTTTCTATCTAGAGATACAAATTCTATGGAATTATCTTCTAACGTTCAATTTCTACTTTCTTGGCAAATTGTTCTCACTGAGACTTTACAAAGACTAAAAGAGAGGAGGAAGCGGGTTATTTGGAGCAACGTGTTGTTTCAAATTTCTGACAATCCCAGCTCAGCCGAGAAAGCAGGAAATGGTCTTAAATTGAGCCTTTTGATGCTCTCCCCACAGAGGTGAGTGGCTTGGGAGCATTCTTTCACCAGCATGCCCATAACATCTGCAAAAACTGAAGGAGAGGCTTCTCATTGTGCTGTAGAGGCTATGAAGATTGGAGYCTTGCAACTTCTGTATCATTGTGGTGGCAATTCAGTGTGGCCTACAGGAATGAGACAGAATGAGATGGGCAGGAATGAGGATGTATAGTGCTGTCGATTAAAGGTTAGATGTTAGTGTCTGAAAGCAACTTCCTCTCCAGCATTTATTTTTTTAAGGAACATCCTATAGCTAATTTCAGTGACCTACAGCATTGAACTGGCTATATTGTAATAAAGGTTTGTGAGAAAGAAATGTTTACACAGATGACAGTGATGAGAAACTCATCCTTTTTTAATCCTGAAAAATGATTGAAAGGTGTCTGAGTGCTCCCTTACCCTTTTAAAGTAATTAATTTTTATATATGTGGGTCATAGTTGTACTTGTATCCAAGACAGCTGCAATCTTCATGGCTGTGTTCTAGCAAATAACTTCTTAAAGCAAAGCGGGCTACTCACATGCTTTAAGTTCTTCATATGCTGAAGTACCTGCTGCAGAGGCCTTTGTAACTGTTGGGTCATAACACCTGCTGCATAGTGATGGTAAGACACGATCTGGGAATCGCTGTGCCATGTGCTGTGCAATCAAAGAGAACTAGCCGATGCCCCTGAACTTGCAACCTGAAAATAGTTTGAAAGTGGAGGAAGGAAGGCAAAAATGGGGTGATGGTTAAAGGTCATCCAACTGGAAATACAGAACTGGAAGAATACTGCAGACCTTCCTGCCTATCCCTATTGTATTTCCTCCAGCTAAAATGCTACTGAAGTTCTGGCCAAATTTTGCTCTTTCCTTTTTATCAAGTATGGCTGTTCTTTGTTGTTGTAGGTGGAAGGAAACAGTCTTTAGTCCCCAGTTTTACTAGGCACTTTCACAGCCTGTACCTGGGACTGATATTTATAATAGATTGTGAATAGTGATATGAGATTCTAGTTAGCTGTGATTTCTTGTTTTTGATGTTTAGGATAAGCTAAAAATATTTATTGCAAATAATGATCACCACAAAGTAAGGTCTTCAGCTGCATGTATCTACGTTCACTTTGGGCTGCATGTGAAAGATGTTATTGTCTTATTTGCAGGTTTAAAAGGATTTTTTTTTTGTAGAAATCTTAGCTGTACTCATAAGTAGATGAGAACAAGACAGAATGTGATCATCGCAGGATCAATAATCACTGTGAAGAACAAATCTGTGCTTTTAAAATAGGCACAAATTTGAATACATTTGGCCAAGTGTAAACAGTCACCTCTCACAGGACTCCGTCCTTACTGAGTTCATGATAAAGGCATAACAAGAGTTTTCCTTATATCACAAAGAGCAGTGTATAAGAAAATACTATTTTTAATTTGTTTTTCTTAAAAACAAATGAGTGGAAAAATCTTTGTTTGCTAAGTGTACTCCAGCACAGTTGTGGATTTGTGAGTTGGAGGAATGAGGTAAAATGTGTGATAGTCCCTTATATTAGTATTAACTCATGTCATATCTGGTGTCAATCAGATCATTGGTATTGATTCAAAACAGAACAACCTCTCCACATGCCTAGCTTGAATCTCTGACTTCTTCCACATTTTAGCTGAGATAATACTAATGCTTATTTAAGCACATGTTCAGGTACTTTACTGAGACTAGGCTTCATTGCCTTTACAAAAAGGACTGAAAACAGAGAATCCAGTTTCTCTCTTTGGAGTATTTAGGAGCTGTGAAATACTTTGGTGCCACTGTAAAATTTGACTTCTCATGTAAGATATCCTGCTTATGAGCCTGCAGTGCACAGTGTCTGAAGTTTTGTATATCTCTAAGGGAAGGGCAAATGTAAAAATTTGTCTGGTGCATGCTAAAATTGTCATCCTTTATTCTCTCTTCACTTGCCTTCCCTCTCCTTCCATAACATTCTGTAGGGAAGTTATGAAGGTTAAGCTTGCATGCAGTTTGAGGTATGCATATAGCCAAAATCTGCTTTCTTCCCCCGAGGGGATAACCCAAACAACACTGAAGAGTTTCACAAACTTTGCAAAAATGCATCTTTTTGGCGATATTTTGATGACATTTTGGAGGCCAATTTAAGCCCCAAATGAACATTAATTTTTATTTTTTTCCTCCCAGTAGTTTTCCAGTACTGAAAACCATTTTAATAGAAGCTACATTGCAGCTGTTACCAATTTGGTATTAAAAAACTGCAAGAAAATGAGACCCTATGTTATCGTATTAATAATAAATTAGCATATATATGTATATCCTACAGGACAGAGTAATGTACAGTGTGAGTGTCGGCAACATAAATAGCATCGTCATGGGACAAGCAATTATGCTCTTTCAAGTAGCAGAGCAAAGCAGGAACCGCAGGGTAGTCTTCTGTAATGAGAGATGATGCAGTAAATGGTTTATATTCATCCGTGTGTTGTGTGCTATTTTTACATACCATCTTCTCTCCTTATACCATGATTGGAAGTGCACCTGTGCTCCATGGGAAAGGTGTGGAAGACTGCAGCCATGTTAGAATGAGCTGTATGGGGTCCTGGAGGGCTTCTGGACAAACTCTTACGGTGTTAAAGGATCTTTTCTTTCACTGTTGCTAATATTTTCCGTGTTGTATCCAACGGCAGACCCGTTCCACAGCTGGTGGGTTGTGGGGTTAGGCGATAGTTCCCGTTTACCTCTGCCGAGGAGACGACCACCGCGCGATTCGCTTTGTGCCGTTGTGTCCAGGAGGGACGTCGAGTTACAGTCAGTAACAAATTCAGTCAAAAATCAACAGTCCAATGGAGTCTAAAGTTATTTACTTTTGACTTAGCTTTTCAGCAGGTTATTTATCATGAATGAACTTGAGAGACCTAAAGGATGATTTTTAATTCCTTTTAGGCATTTTTTTTGCTTTACTGTGGCTGTCCTTGCTCTCCTTTCTTTACAGAAGGCAATGAACTCTACTGTTGAGACTAAATAAGCTTGAACTGACTAGTTATTTCAATTTCAGGATAGGGTAGAAATGAATGTCTTCAAAAATCCTAATTCCTGTTTATCTTTGTCACAACTTTTCCACTGCAGGAAGGCAGCAGTTTTTGGTCGGAGAAAGTCTGGAGTGAGACTTTCTATTTCTTTGCTGTGGATTTTGCTCTTTGAGTTGGGATAAACCATTTTCACTGATACAGTGGGAAGCAGAACTGAGTTCCTTAAGGTGCTGCTTGCAAAAGAGCGTGTACATGTCTCTTGAGGAAAAAAGTACACAAAGCCGTTCAGAGTGGGCAGCTGAGATGTGTGTGTCTGTCCAGGAGTTTGAGTGGCGCACGGAAGTGTCTTGTAAGTTTGTCAGCTCCTGTGGGTTCAGCTACTTGGTAATTCTGTAATAAGGGTTGCAGAGTGTGAGGGAGGAGTGGTCTTCTCTTAGCTGCTTTAGCTGACAGAGCCTCTGCCTTCCTCTGCTTAAGGCTCTGCTTGCTAGCGGCTTTTGCTGATGGAGAAAGCTACAAAAACGCATGTAATTCAAGTGTAAAGGTTGGTGATGGCAATTCCCTGTACTGGCAGAAATCAAAGCATACGGCTTTTCCTGTGCGAACGTATTGCTCTTGGAAGAGAAGCTCCGTGCCGCTTTGGCCCATGACTGAACCAGAGGAGGAGAGCCCCTGTATGGTCCGCGTGGGCTGTGTTGCCTTCTGGTGGCAACGCACCCCAGCCTGCTGCTCTGGCTCCCTGCCCCTTCTCTTGCTATGTCTCGTTGTGGGTGCAGGCCTGTGTGCATCTTGACTCTAATTTGGCACCGGGATAAGAGGTAATCTCCATCTGACGGGCATGTGCAGTTCCCGTATAACGTTCTCCTTATCCTACTCACTAAAGTGTATAACAAATAATCTGTGGTGGCAATGGGATTAACACATTTGACCCTTAATGGCTCTGAAGGAATAATTGTGATGTCTCGGGTCAGTAATTGTGTGAACTAAGGAGGATTTGCTTGATGCACCATAACGTCTCCTTCAGAGCCATTCAGTCCTTTTGAGGACCTATGAACCATTTGAACTTTTAAGTCTGTGTTCATTATGCTCTGTCCTCTGAGTGTGTGTGTTTTTAAGACCTGGTATGCATTAGAAGTAAACTCTCCAGTATGTTGACTGATCCTCTGATTTAGTTCTGAGATGCTATTTTTCTGTTTGATTGATGAATATCTTTTTTTAATTGAAACGAGGCCTGCGGGCACTCTGGGGTGATGCTACAGTAAGAGACCTTGGGACAGCTGTTCCTTCTACAGGCCGATAGGAATTTCTGCTCCTGCTCCCCTCCTCGGTGCTGGGCTCATCCGCTCTATTTATGCGAGCTGTCAGTCTGCTGGGTTTTCCATAGAAGGAGAAGGGGAGTTGGGAAGAGTGTTAGCTTTCTGGGTTTTGTTTGAGGCTTTTTTTCCCTTCTAAAGCCTGTCTCTATATAGAATTACTTCTTTTTTGGGTCTCTAATTCCCCTGCCTCACCCCTCTTGTCTACATATCCCTCAGATAAGGGCAAATAGCTTTTGAGTTTGAATTTAAGAAGTGAAGGTCTTTCTGATGTAATGTTTTTTTAAAAAAGGAAAAAATTAGTTTTAGTCTGACAAACAACTGCTATTTGCCATCTGTGTACAGATTTGGTTTAAAGGATTTGAGAATAAGGGAGTTAACATTTTAGACCATTATGAAAAGAAACCACTAAATTAATGTAAAATAACCCATGTAAAACTCAAAGAGGTTAAATGGCATATATTTAGAGGAAATGCTATTTCTCTTAAGACATACTCAAAGAAGAATTCTGTCCAGCATACAATTATTTTTTCAGTCATTTTTCTGTTGTAGTTGGCATTAATGGTGATGATTCCACAATACCTTGTATGATRTTGTCACCTCAGTTGATGTAAATGTGTATTATGGATTAAATGCTTCATAAATTAAGGACCTGATCCTGCAAGTCCTTTCTGCGGGAGTAGTCTTTGCTCTTCAGTAGCCTTTGGGATCTGAGAGTCCTCTCGCGGGAGCAAGCACTGTGAGGAATCCTTGCAGCACCCGGGTTTGAATTCTTGCAGGAGCTGTGCCTGCTGTCTGCGCTGGACGGGAGCGGCAGGCAGCTGGCACGCGTTGCCCAACGGAGGCTATGGCTCTGGGTGCTGATGTGCAGCGTTTTTTGTGGGCACTGGTGCTGCTTCACTGCAGCAGGTGCAGTGGGGGTCTTTATCCCCTGTGTGAAGCCAACAAGACATCTGATTTTGCAGTATCTGAGAGGCGATCTGCTTGGAGAGTGGGGTATCCTGTCTTTCCTCCTGGCGTGGAACGGTAACCCATGTGCTAATTGCCAGATGTTTAGCAGTCGAGTGCCTTGCTAGTCAGGGGGCCTTTGTGCCGGCACTGATGGTACAGTGGATAAAAAAAATTTCTCCTTGATATTTGCCACTGTCATTTTTATGTTTTCAAGTGTTGCGAATGCATGGTACTGTATAAAGCAGGAACTCCATGTTTCTTAGACAAGTGGGGGACCAGGAGTTTCTCTGCAGAACACGGTAGTTTCAGCCCATTCTCTGTTTTCTGCAGAAACCACATGGGAGCAGTGTGGTCTAGCCTTTGAGAGAGGCGCTGCTGTTCTTTTCCTCTGATGACTGAACTTATCTGTCAGAGGATGTCTCAGCTTGAGATACAAGAACACAAAACTGATGACAAGTAAAATATTTTCACAGAATATCTGTCTTTCACCTTGCAAATACTCCTTTGTGAGAAATCAGATTGTCAGTAAGGGCTACTCAGAATACTATATTGAATGAAATAAGGAATAAAGACTGTATTTTGTGCTGCTACATTCCATGATTGGATAATATGAAGTAAAAAAGAAGAAAAAAAATCCTACGATTACAATGAGTCCATTAGCTATAATGAACTCTCAAATGGAAGACGCCAATATTTAATTTCATATTTCTGACAAGATGTACTTACCAAGAAAAAGAAAAAAAAAACCCTCCACCTTGGGAAAAAGCTTCAAGAGCCTCCTGGGTGAAGACATGAGTGTGAAGGTTTAAATGTTTACAGGCTTTGTGTATACTTACAGTGTGGAAAGGATTTCAGACTGAGAATCTCTGTGCAGGCTCTGCACTATAATTAATAATGTTACTTGTCAAAGTTTTGTGCTGGTTCTTAGAAGACCTTTCAAAAAGGTCAGGTGTGTGCATTGCGAGGGAAAAGGACTTCGTAGTGTTTGGTACTCATAGGAAAAAAGAAACAAAAGGCTGATGGTTTTATTTGTCCCCATCTTACGGGGTCATGAGATGGGAGCACCGTAGTGTTCTCCAAGGAAGGTCCACTGCTAGAGCAGAAGCACAGATCTGTTTGCCAGGTGGTTGTTACAGGGAGTGAAATACCCTTCCTGTCCAGCCAGCCACCAGCACTCATCCTTTTCTTTCCTGTCCCTGTAGCCATTGGCCTGAAGGGACCTAATGCTCAAACTCCAGGCAACACCTACACAGGCCTTCCAGAAGAAACTGGCCTACAGGCAGAAAATATGCTGAGAAGTATAGCAAATAGATTCGGGGTCGGCTTCTACTGTTTCCATTTTGGCTGGGGGGAGATAGACTAGAGCGTTGGTTGAGAAGGCTTTCGGAGGGAGAACTCGGGACCAGGTGGCAGGTCTGAGGCAGTGCAGGAATTTGCTGTTGTAGAGCCTTAGGGAATATCACGAAGAGAGTATGTTTGTATAGGTTTGTTTAACTTTTACCTTTGCTGTCAGGACTGAAATTTCAGAGTTGTAGAATACATTTTTGGGTTTAGACTCAAAACATTCTATTTTGTTTCTTGTTGTTCCCCAAAGCCTGAAATGATGGCATAGAGTGAAATCCATGTTTAACTACTCTAATCTGAGCCTCATCTAGACCACCTGATCCCGAGCGCTTGGCAAATGTCAGAATCCACATTACTGGGCACTTTGTTTTGGCTGAATTTCTCTCCTCTCAAACAGTGAACAAGATCTATGACTATTGAGATGAGGCATTTCATTTCAGTGGTCCTTAATTCCTCTTTATTCATGTGTGTCTTTTAGTGATACTACTAAGATCTTGACAGTACTGCTAAGATCACTTTTTAGGCTGGTTTTATTTGGTTAATGATAAAAAGGACTGCAAAATCTGCTGTTTGGTGTTTCTCCTTAAAGCCCCAGCTCCTAGAATCAAGTTTGATTTTTGGATGGTCGCTCAATTTTAAAGAAAGGGAGGAGATCTGAATTTTCACTCATTTGAGAAGTGTAGGAAACCTGTAGGAAACTGACTGTGGCCAGTAAGCATAAAAACTGGAAGGCAAAAAACTCCAAACAAAGAGCAGCAATGATTTTAACTTATCAGGAAAGAGCTAAGTCTGTAATAAGTAGCACTGGCTGAGCACTTCCCCTCTTCTGCACCCTACTAGACAAATCAAGATCTTTCTTTGGTCAGATGGTAATGCTGAGTTGGGTACTGAAAAATTCAGCCAGTTAAGGCTCTATGATCTTCAACTATGTAAACATAATGTAGAGAGGTTTGTTGTAATGTTGACTTTAGCAGAAACCTTTGGGTTTTCAGAGTGTAGAATGGAACTACGCATCTGGGGCCTTTCTGTCTACAAAATGCTGAATAAGTCATAACTCTCTGCTGGAGGCAGAGGGGTATGAAGAAAGTGAGAGGGAAAGAGTGAGTCAGACCTTTACAGGGGATAGCTAGTGAAAACTCAGAAAGGAGAAAGAGTTGAGAAAGTTCAAAAAAGGCTCTAGGTGACATTTGGTACTTTTTTTGAGCTGACGGACCAGTTCCTTAGGAAATGAAATGAATGATACCAAACGTGTTTCACTCAACAGATGCAATATGGTGACGTCCACTGGATACTGAGTGTTCATCCTGATAAATGAAGTACAGTCTGTCAGTCCTCTTGGAATCTGGCCCCCCTCTCAGGATAGCATTTCAAACATCATCTCCTCTGACCGCAGCATTAACTAACACTTGTCAAAGCCCTAGATCCCAATTCAGCAAATTCACTGGGCTGGTTAAATTCTGACATGTGAAGTACATTAGGGAATTGCAGCATCTGTTCCTGTTTTCAAAACTCCGGAGAAATATTGATATATTCGTGAAACAAGCAACCAAATAAAATGACTGTATTTGTAAAAGGAACAATGGTGGCATGCAAAAGAGTTATAATACCAACAACTTTAAAGTTTATTCCGGAGAGGCTCAAGGACATCCTAGTTCAGCCCGTTTTCAGAAGAGCATTTGGCAAAAGCCTGGCTTGAGCTGGGGTACTGTGATAATACATTGAATACCTGCATATTACGTGTGTGTGTGTGTTTGGGTATATGTGCACTTGCATATTCAGAAATGCTACCTCCTGAGTAGGTTGTTCAGCTTGCCTGCAGTTCTTGTTAATTTTTGTCAAGTTCTTTAAAAGTTCATTCTTTCACTAATTTCCCCCCCTCCTTTTTAAAGAAGTTATTCACTTTATTAGTTTTTTGCTTACTGATATCAAAGTGAATCTCTGTGTTGAAGAAAATAAATATAGCAAAACACCAACCCCAGTAGTCTGACATTTACAAAGAAAGCAGTGCAAGGAGCATTGCGTTGACTAAATTTTGCTGGTGGACAGCTATTTTGTGGTTCAAGAAGGCCCTGATAGTTTGACTTTAATTACAAGCAAAGCACACTCTCAGAGTACCTTACAAGAAAATCATTGGCAGATAGCAAGAGCTTTTTCAAGGAAAGGAGCTTCTGCCATTTCAAAACCACAATATTCTCTTAAAAACAATAAGACAAGATACAAAGATACGGTCGATGAGAATACACAGGAGATGAGATGTTTCATCAAATGTAGATTACAGTGATCTTTGTCACCTTGCATTTAAAAAGCAAGACACAGAGAATCAGCACGGAGTAATTTAATAAGGTTAGTGTGAAGGTCTTAGCATGTGACCTTGTGTACCCTTTTTTAGGAAAAGCTTGGGTGGGTGGCACAGATGCCTGAATGGAACCATACTGTTTTTCCACTCTGATCTTGAAGAATTGCACCAGTGTCCAAAATTGCAAGAAAACTTGTCCAGGATTTATAAAATGTCCATTAATTTCCTTCCATACAAAAATATCTTATTTTCCAAATTTTAATGAAATAAAAATCATATTAAGTAATTTATTGGCAGTATGGAAGATGTGCGAAACATGTGACTTGATATTTTTGGGGTTGAATCTTCATTTTGTTGAAATTGGCATAGCTCCACCAAAATCAGTGGAGGTATCTAGATTTACACCAGCTGAGAGGATCTGTTCTCAATTTTCTTCACAGTTTTTATGGCATTTTTCCAGCCTGAAAACAAATAGTGAAAAATAATATACTGCAGTGTTATTAGATTGTGTATATCTCAGTCAGCATCAACAAAATAGCTGCATAAACACATATAATATAGGTGTGATAATCAAAGGTGAGAAGGGAGAAGGTGTCCCTGTGCACCTTATTAATTCTGACTGGGACTCTGAAGTTGCAGTGTATGGCTGAATACTGTACTTTGAGCAAGACGTATGGGCCTAACAGCATATGGCTAATGCAGCTCCCTGACCAGGGGGTCTGGCTTTCGTTCAAGTGGGGTCCCTTGTGGACAGTGGGAGAGTTGAAGGCAAGGGAAAGCAATCCAGCTGAGTGCTGGCAGGGAAGGTGTTTGGAGCTGTGAAACTTCCCCGGAATCACAGCAAAAACTTTGAGCACTAATGATGCATTTTAAGCTTCAAAGGTTGTGGGGGAACTGGTGGGAATCTTGGAGGGACTGGCAGAGATACAGAGATCATGGGCAGGAAGGAGGAATGGAGGGATATGTTTTGATAACAGAAGTCTGATGTAACTGTAAGATTGGSTAAGAAGGGAGAGCACTGGCTAAGGAGAGATTGGCTAAGGAGAGCAAGGTGGAAAGAGACTGTAAAGTGTTTCTAGAACTCCTGGGAGGATTTTGTCCAAGGCCTGAAAAGGCATAGGAATTCATCTGAATGTGAAAGATTTTGCTCAAGTCTGTAGACAGAGGCACGTGGCTTTTGCAGCCCTTGCAAATGAGTGTGTCTAACTTGCTTCAACAGCACATTCCTGGGGAGGACAGCTGTTCACCCAGAATGYCCGGGAGATGGGAAAATGTTTCTCTTCTAATGGGACATCAGAGGCGTCAGCACTAGCATGGAGAGGAAAAAGTAGGTGAACTGTGGAGTCCCACTTCTTTGAAAGGGCAAGAGATTCTTGTCCCAGGCAGATGCCTGTGTTAGTCTGCTCAGATGAAGAGAAGTAAAAAGCATGCAAGGTCTTGTGTGATGGGGCCAAAATACACCAACCTCATAGGAACATAATAGTGAGGGTCTTCCAGAGTGGTGTGGGAAAAGATCAACTGTGGTTCAGGGAATGGACTAAGATGTGGGAAATCTGGGTTCAGCTCCTGATTCAGTTCCTCTTTAATGAGTGACTTCATTCTCTCCGTAGTGTTGTTCTCCATCTGCAGCATGAAGGTAAATCCTTTTCTCCTCCTCTGCAGATAAATACTTTTCTTCCACTCTGCTATTACGATTACCGGCCATTTCTTTTGTACAATGGGTGACTGGCCCCAGGGCCCTCCATCTGTCTCTCCGTCTTAATGTCATATAAATCATTAATGTTAATAATTGAGAGTCAGTTATAGTATGGACTGCAGGGGATAAGCCTTTGGAAAAGGTCCTTCTGTGGCAGACCCCAACCTGCTTCAACTTCTGTGGTTCTGGTCTGGTCTGTGGCCCTCTTAATGGTGGTCCAAAGCAGTGGAAGGGGTGAAAGGCTCATCACTGTGTTTGAGCATCCTTTTCTTGCATGTGGACAAAAAGGGTGTGACAATGAATTAGCAGAGTTAGGAGGAGCTTTGAAATGCTTTACTTCTGGCTGATGATAAAAGGAAGCTCTGGCTCTTTGCTTCACCTAAACAGTAAGTATCTTCCTAAATCAGAATGTAGTCTGAAACCTGATCTCCTTCCCTCTTTACAAATTCATGCTTTCAGATCGCACTGTTCTGTGCAACAGTAGACAAGGTTTTGCTGGCTTAGATATTGGAGAAATGTGTTCCAAGTAGAAAGGAACAGCAAGACAGACTGTTCCTATGTCTTGTCATGGGAAAAATTCCTAAGGTTTTTTCATTATAGAGGCAAAAGCGGGATTGTTGTAGGACTTGAGAAGATAGCAAAATTCTGTGGGAGATAACCCTACCAACTTCTGGGACTTTAAGGCAAGCTCATTTCAAGAGCAAGGTAATAAATCTAGCTGGAAATGACCAACTGTGCAGAGTTGTGTTACTGGCCTTACTGAGATCTGCTGAGATAGGGGGCAAATAGCATTTCTCAGTAGCGTACTATTAACTCTGTTCAATCTTATTCCTTCTTTTACTGCCCTATGTCTGGAGTTAATTTTATTCTTCTGTCTTGTGCTGGTCTTCCTCCCCGCAGGAGACAATTCTGTAACAAATCCTAGCTTGTACAGTCCTGACCCCTTGGAGTGCCAGTCCTTTAGAGCTCCCAGCAAGCTTCCCCAGCAGTGGCCTTTTCCCTTAAGGAGTCCTGCATGTCTTCGGGAGGAGTGAGTTGAAATCAGCAAGTCTTAGATTCTAGCCTGTTGCTTGTTGGAGGGTGGCAGTGACTTTGAAGGCTGGTACGGTGACATTGGGAGTCTCTGACTCCTCTGCGCTGGATTTTTCCAAGAAGACAACTGAAGCACAGACTACGGCTTTGATAAGTCTTCCTTTATGGAGCTCTGCACGGCTGGGAGGATGGCTTTTTTTCACTGCATTCTCTATTCCAAAGCACATCTGTGGGGTTTTTTTTTTCTGTGTTTTGACACCCCAACTGCCAGCCCCCCACCCCCTGCCAAAGCATACCACCATAGTCTGTTTTGGCAGGTATTTTTTTACATTAGATAAGTACCTATATTAAGCTGCTTCGTATATAATTCTCCTATTGCAGAAATTAGTATCATTCCCTGCTGTAAGTGAAATCTAGTGGTACATATTTTAGTGACTTTAAATGGATCTCTTTGTGTAGATTTTTGTGTGTGTGTGCATGTACACATGTAAAATCATACACACTTTGTATGACTAATATCTTYGATGTGTTTAAGTGGGGAAATATTTAATACTTTATTTTCTTCAATCTTCATCTGAAGTATATCATCATTAGTTTTATGATTTTAACTGTATTGAGACTCATAACCTGTTGCTTTATTGCATTAGTCCATTAACCTGAGGGCCATGATGCAGGATTGGAAAGCCTGTTCTTCCTTCTAACCGAAGTAATTGAAGTAAGGTGTTTATTGCAAGTTAGTTTTTCAAATCATTGCAATCTAAAGTGGATCTTTTTGCTCTTGCATTTCAGAACTGTGATAGCATGAGTCCCAAGCCTCCTGTTAGCCTGAAAGCTCTTTGCTTTGAAACACTCAGGGTGGCAAAAGAGCTTCAGAAACTAAGGTGCCAAGTATCTGGCCACATGGCTTTGATCTAGGTAGAACAGTTGCGAGGGGTCGTGTTCTTTGCTTAGGATTTCTAGCACATCATTAATCAAATGTTCTGACAAGGTTCTGTGAGGAGACTCATACATGTTCTGCTTTCTAAAATGTGCATCTGATATGCTCCTGTCACAGCACAAGATGCAGAGATGTTCACCAGTTCACTAGCTTTTCCAGCAATATTGTATGGAAAGCCCTTGGAGATCAGCAATAATGATGGCAGTTTGGCCCCAAATATAAGTGACAGGCTAGCTGAACAGAAGTATTTGTCAGCTTCTTAGAACTATTGCAACATTCACAAAAGGAACTGTGGATTTCTAATCCTTATTTTTTACTCTGGATACATCGGAGTTCAAAGATTCTAGCTTCTTATTGAGCAGTTCTACTCTGTCCCCTATTGATGATTTGGAGTAGGGCCCACTGGTCATGCTGAGGCATAACAAGGGAGAAGGTTCCTGCTCCACGTTGGAGGGGACCTCAGTGTCAAATGCCATGCAGCAAGCCAGTGGGGTTAGGGGTGAGAGAGCGTGTGAGTCAACAGAACAAACACTGCTGAGCAGAGAAGTGGACGTCACACCTCCCTTTTTGTCTAATCAACCACAGATGGTAGCAAGTTGTAGGCATAACTAATATAGCTGGGTACTGCACAGTATGGACAGCTTGGCAGGACTTTGTCATTTCAGATAATTTGATTCCTCCCCCTGCTTCTCCATCATACACCTCTTAAATGTTAAGTTAGTAAAGAGAAATGCCTGCCCTGCTGGGAATAGCTGGAGGCTACAAGGGCCGGCAATCAGTCTGTTGTGGTTCTGAACAACAGTTCTGCAGTGGGTGCTCAGAGACTGGGGAGTACAGCCTGGGCTGTTGTGGCATCTGCTCATACAGAGGTGTCTCCTCTCTTTCTGATATGGCTGTGAAAAAGCTAACTGGACTTTGCCACTATTTTGAGCGAACGCTACTACTGGAAACTGTGCTGTGTAGTTGGAGAGAAAGAGCGCTCCYCCACTGCGAAGCTGTTGAATCTTTAGAACCACGGGGTGGATGGCTGGCGGTTAGCAGGGCCGCTGCAGAGGAAGCTTGCAGTTAGGCAAGCGATACTAACGGCCTGAAGAAGGAAGATGGCAAACGCAGCTCTGAGCCGTCTTTGCTCTGATTCAATTCTGGCAGCTGCGTGAGAATCATCTCAGCCCCCCCAAACAAGGTGGAACAGGTTGAGCGATTCCAGCTTGTTCTTTGCTTTTACAGTTGTAGCTTGTCCTTTCCTGTGAAGAAGCATTTTTGACCCTTTTATATTCTAGAGCTGTACAAAGGGGCTGTCTCTGTCCTGCTGGTTCAACCCTCAAAAAAAAAAAAAAAAAAGTTTCATTTCCTTGGCTTGCACTAGAATATTTGATAGCATTGATGTATTTTTAAAAAGCTCTCAGAAGTTTCCTCTTGGCTAGGATAGTCACCTGTGTCTGCAGTTCTCTCCCAGCCCCCCCAAGCTATCCAGCTAAGCTGTAGCTCAAAAACCTTAAAGCAAGCTAAAGCTGTTCCTAAGCAGGAACACTACAATAAAACATACTGAGGTTTGTTTGGATGCTGGGTTAACTGCATCAAAATTGAGTGCTGTTCTAATCAGGATGAAGCCAAAAATGGTGGTCATTGTGGTGTTTGACCATCCTTCTTGAAGTTACCATTTGCTAAAGGCCTGCTCCAGAGTTATAGGAAAGGGAGTGCTGAGAATTTGCCTAAGAGGATTTATAACTTTTATTYTTTTCTTTTCCTCTTTTATTTCAAAGCCATAGCATTTGATTTTTATTTCAGTCAGAATAAGTATTTCTTTCTTCAGCATATGCCTTAGCACAACTTCAGCATTTAGAAGCCTACTGGTAATCTGCTGAAAATACTGATTTCTGGGGTGTAGAATGGAGCCCTTCATGCTTTCCTTTGCTTTCTCCTCTGCTCTGAACTTAACTCTTTAAACACAGTGTTGAGACTTCAGACTGTTGAGCCAACTTGCCCTTATTTTCTCAAGGCACTTACCTCRTCATCAAGAGGTTTCTGCCTTCTTAGTCTAAGGATTTTTACACTTCCAGCACTTCGAAGGAAGAAAGTGCTGCTCTTCTGTGTTATGGAGGGATAGCCAGTKTTTGGGGTGGGACGGGGGGAAGTGACTGGCCCAAATGATCTGACTGGGAGGAGAGGAGCCTCTAGAATCCCCCTGACTCTCCTGGTCCTGGTCTAGCTCTCCACTCTGTGCCTTGTACATGTGGGGATAAATACTGTGCAGCCAAACACTTTGTATCTTGATAGAAATGAGCTGTTTCAWGCAGTACGAGGGACGCATCTTCCAGCGTAGCCTTGAGAAGTACTGCACCAGCATTCTAGCATGTTGGATAATTTGTATTATTTGCACTGAATGCCAGTAATGAGGAAAGAAAGTTAATCCATTGTCACTGAGGATATTACAGGATTACACACATGATGAGAACAAAAAGGCTATTGGTAAATAATGAAGCTGCCTGGTAGGAAACATGTGAAACAGAATATTCATTTTTCTTTGATGGGAATAACAGCTGACAAAAGTGAATCTTTCTTCAGATTGTTTGTTTATAGAAAATTCATATCCACTGAGACCGTATGTTAAATTCGCTCTTGATGTTAGTATTTGCCGGATGCATGTGGCCACTAGAGTATGTCCTTATGATCTTGCCATTTATTTACCTTGATACGAAACTCCAATTACTGTCAGAGATGCTTCTTGTTAAATATGGTAAGATCTCTAGCTTCTAAGAGTGTGAATATGTATTCTTTACTCTAGGGCCACACTGAGCAGGATTCTAAGGAATGAAAATACTGAGGACTTTGGTGCAAATTAATTAAATATCTAAAGATAACAATGTAATGAAAATAGTTTGAAGAAGTTTGGGCTTTAGAGACAGATGAAATTTGGAAGAGAAAATAATGCAGTTCTGTGTTTGTCTTTCTGTTTTGGAAGCTTTTCCAAAGCTTCGGCTCTTCATGCTTACTAGCAAAGAAAGCATATTTAGGTAAGAAGGAAGACAAGATAAAAAGAAATATAAATTAACCAAAATTACCTCATGTAAAACTATTCTAATCTGTTTCTCTTTACAAGTTAACTGATTTTACAAATGAAGGAAATGGATTAGAACTGCAGTATCTGATCTTCAAAGTTCTCTGTAGTGTTACTTAGGGCAGTTCTTAATTACAACTTTTAAGGGGACTACTATAACTGTAATGTGGATAGGAACTGGTAAAAGTGTGAATAGTTACATAGAAAGAGTTACTGGTGTGCTGAAAGCAAGTTATTGGAAGACCATCTCATAAATGAGTTTTGAAGCAAGAATTGCTTTAAGACTTTTCTTTAATGGTGTTGGCATGAAAAATGGAGCATGGGGAAAAAATGAGATGTATTGACAATACAAAGGAGGCCTTTAATCTCCCATGGGAAAATTAGGATAACTTCAAGAAAGAAAGTGAAAAAAAGAAATCATGTGTAATAATGAAAAATGTAAAGACATACTCAGAAATATCCAATCTGCATTGGAAACTCATGCTTTAGAAGCAGTTAAGTAGGAGAGAGACAATAATGTAATATTTGCCATAGAAGACTGAGAAATGTGAAGTATCTCTGAAAAGGGTGTTCCCAGGTGGAAGAAAGGAGATCTACCCTCTGTAGGATGCTGTGTGCTAATTCCAGCTAACCCCATTCAGGAAGATGAATTTAGAGAAAGATTCCTAGGACGCTCAGAGTTTATCTCCTGTGAGAGTATGGCTTGTTTAGCCTAGTGAAASCAAGGCTGAAAGGGAATAAAATTGCCCCAAAACCAGAGAATAAAAGGTAGGAAAAGGCTATGTGTGAAGTGAGAAATACAGGTTTAAAAGCCCAAAGAAAGGTGAACAGACATACAGTAAACTTAGTCTGGAAACTGGAAGGTGGTTACTGGTCATGAAAAAGTTTAGTCCCTGACCAAGATGTTCTTTCTGGGTCCTATGCCTGCTTCAGGGCCTCAAACAATTTTGTCCTTAAGAATGAAATTCCTCTGCATCAGTGTAGCTTGCTCTTTGAAAACTGTGTATGACTTTTGTCTATCTTAGCTGAAAAGCCAGCAGAGAAACACCTCTGACTTGGTTATTTCAGATGTTCTTGAATCCTACCTCTGGAATGATGTCATCAAAATGATGCCATTTATGCTGATGAGTAGTCCAGTCTTCTCTTGGACATTGGCTATCGTTTATGGTCCTGTGGCTGAGTCAGCTGCTGCTATTATTGCCACTACTGGTTTTGATGTTGCCTTTTTACTGTAGGGCTGTAAAAAGGTTGTGGAAATTTTGAGATGATGCTTTTTTTTTTTTTTTTTTTCCCCCTTTGAGGGGGAAAAAAGCATCTGGAACAGTTGTTCCTCTGTGGCTCTTCTCAGTACTGCTTTTCATTTTTTTGTCTCCTCTCGTCTTGCTCAGCATCTTTCTTAAACAGCTGGGGGAGTTTGTGTGACAACTGGGACTCTAGCAACACTGCATTGCATATTGTCTTTATACCAGAGGCAATCAACTCTGTCTCCAGCTTCCCTCATTGCCTGGGAAAGATCAGTACCTGGATGAAGGCCAGTTGGCTGTAACTGAACCCCTTCCACAAGAGATAAAATGCCCGGGAATTTGTCCATCCACAAAGCAAAAAAACAAGATTTGCTGGCGTTCCCACAATCAGCCAAAATGCYGTTAGTGAGTGGACAGAGAGAAAGTCTTATCCTTAGTGCAAGAGTGATAGTTTCTTGGATAACGTGGTGATAAACACAGCATTGATACCTACAGCTGGAATTTTTATAAGTCATGTAATTCTGGCTTCTACCTATCGAAGTGATGGTAGAAGCTGTATAGATTTCAGGGAGAGCAAAGATAGTGACTTCTGAGTTATTTTGAAAAATTCCAGACCACATTGGTAGTGGTACTGGGCTTTTTTGCAAAATGATTAMGTTTAGATATTCACAAAGCAGAAAAAGCTTTGCTGTCCGTGAGGAGTAAAATATTTCTGTAAGACAACAGGTAAGAAAAATGCCAATGCACTTCTAATAATAATTAAAATAATTGTTAAGCTTTGCTGATTTATTTTGATAACCTGAGCTGTATTTTTATATTTGTTTCTTTATTGTAGAATATCATAATAACAATGTCGAAAGAATTTATRATGGGGTATGCTGCTTTACTTTCATCAAAAAAAGTTACAGCAGATGCTTTGAATTTACTGCAGATGGTGGCAAATATTTGCCATATTATAGTATTACTGTACTAATGTCATGACTGTTATTTGGTAAATCTGTGCATGATTCAGGTGGTAGTATCTATTGGCTTGGCTGGCAAAGTTCTAGTGAAATAGGAACTAACCCAACTATGCAGTCAGTTCTTACTCTTGCAACAAATTACTTTTTTTTTTTTGTCTTTAGAGAAATGATTTTTTGTTGTTGTTGTTGTTAACTTGCTCACACCCCTCTTCCCTGCGTGACTGGGAGAACTACTTTGGCTCCGCAGTACTCCAGCTTTCCCAGAAGTAACACCTCAGCACAAGCAGGATCACTGAGACGTGCTCGTTGGGTAGCCTCATCAGAGGGCTCCGAGGCATGACGCAGAACAAGGACCTCACTAAATCAAGTGCTGCCTTCTGCAGCTGACTCATCACTCATATGATTTTGTCCAGTGCAGGAACKTTTAGCATGCTTGTGAGGCTGGTGAGGAAGAGACCCTTCTTCTTGGGAGATGAGCAGAGCTGAGCAATTCTTGAACAATAGTGTGAGAAAGGGAGCACAGAAACCTGCCCTTGAAGTGTATTTGAGATTCGTCCCTGAACATCAGCAGAGATGTGAAGGAGAGCTCATTCAGCTTTGCCTCTGGTGCCACTGGAACCAGGGCATACAAAATAGACAAATACGAGTGGGGTGAATGCAAATGTTTCTCTGTGCCCCCCCCCCCCAAAAAAAAAAAAAAAAATGTGGGAGACAGCCAAAGGTGAAGAAAGTTCCCTTTATTCCCTGTTATCAGCAGTGCTGTTGCACCTGGTGTTGAGCTTAACATAGGAAAGGACACTGCTGCATCCTGTCTAAAATTATGTGAGAGCCTGTTCATGAGGTAATTCCAGGCTGATTGGGAGCAGGAAGTCCAGGCTGTCTTGTGGGATATCTGGCTCTCTGGGCAGAAGGAGAGATTTGAACTGTTYGGATAAGTAGCTAAACATTTTTATGCTTTTGTCCCAGTTAGCTGAAATGTATTTATTTCTTGGGAGCCCGGAAGGTATGAAAGGTCTGTGTTGGGTCATCAAGCTTGTCCTATGAAAAGTGTGATGGCTTCCCCAGGTGCATCTGCCCAGCCAAAGGATGACCAAAACATTTGCTTGTCACAAAGCTTGATACTATAACTGCTGAGAAATCACAGAATGTCTTCAGTCAGACACTGCAGTGAGAAAAGAAAAAAGTCCTTCTACTTTAGATTAATAACTGCATAATTTGAGATATTAGATAGATATTAGAGCATTCACTTACTGAGCTCATTTGAGGGAAAAAGAATATGTAAAAGTTAATCCAGTTCCACAAAAAGTAATCTTGTTATGAGTTAATGCTAGCAGTTTCTAGGTCAGTGGGTATCCCTGAGGAACTGTCTGATGTTTATGCTATCTAATGCATGTCTACCTTATAGGGGGAGTGGGATTTTTGATTCACTCCTTTTGCATGTTTTTTTAACAGAACAATTGCCATTAAAAAAAGTATACTTTAGAGAGTTTTAATTATGTTAATTATCACATATTTTGTTAATAACATTTTCTTTTGAAGACGCCCATTAGAGGTTTTAAAGTGTTAATTTACTAGAAAATCAAATGGAATGCTGCTGGAAATTTTCTTTTAAATTAACTTTACTTACTTTTATGTCCTAATTAAATGGAGATAATAGTATTGGTGGAATTATTACAGAACTAGAAATTAGTGCTTGGATATGTTACTTAATAACAAGTCTTTAATTTTAATATAATCTATCTTTTGTTCTAATCAAGATATAGCCTTTGCATTTAATTTACTGATGTGTTTTGATCAAAACACTTAAATAGGAACACTGATGCAAAGTCAAACTATCTTCATTAGGTAGCCCTCTAATACTGTTGAGCTCCTCTGGGGTAATAGTTTTTTTTTTTTCTCTCTTATTTTTTTCCTCCTCCTTCTCCTCATAGCATCTGTAATCTCTACTGGAAAAAGTGTTGAAGKTTTTCTTAGTGTTTTAGCATTACCTCATCATGTATTAGGTAATACACAGTGATCCTATTTAAARCAAACTTTCCATACTTTTCGCAAATTGATCTAGGATGTACAGCTCCCTTTAAGCCTTACTACTCCAACTACTGGTGCCGTCAAAGCCATGAAATCTGCGTAGTGCGTAGTATCTTCACAGTGGTGCATGGATGCATTGAATCGACACAGCTATTTTGCTGCAGATAAAAAAATGGACATTTCTGTGTATCACCCTTTTTATATTTTTATTATTTTTTACATTAGTGGAACTTAGTAGGGGATATACTGGAAAGGCAAGTCAAAAACCTACCAAACTCTGAATTAAAACAGTTCTGTTCCTGAAATGTCAATGTGGATCAAACCGAGTGAAAACTCTGACCCAGCTGAATGGAGTGGCAATTGTCCTGCTGATAAGGAGCCAGAATTTCACTGGACATCTAAATGTGCCCTGGCCAGCAGGTTCTGTCAGGTTTTTCACACTAATCAGTGCAAAACGGAGAGGTGGCAGCTCCTCAGTTAGCACGGGGGTGCTTGCATTYGCTGCAGGCCCAGCAAGAGAACGCCGGGGCCTCTCTTGCAGTTTACCCTAGCATGACCCACARTGATACCAGTTCACTGACTTATTCTGTGTCTTCTGTTCTGCATGTATTGGTTCATCATTTCTGCCATTGCTGGAGGAGTTGTGTGAGGACATTGGTACTTGTGGCCTACGAGGCTGTGTGACAGGCTGAAGAAGACCCAGGTGGAGAGATAGGATGGGTTGGTGACCAAAGGGGGACACTTGTCATAAAAGCAGTGCAAGCTGTGTAAACCAAATATCCAATTTGCTCAGAAGGGGTAATTTAAGTTACTTTAAAATAGTTAGCTTTTATGGTCAATTGGGTACTGCCACATTACTAGTAATAAGCCATAAATCTATTTGGAATAATATGAGATCATTTTTTAAGACTCATAGACTAAATTTTCAGGTAAAGTGGAGAAATTGAAATTTATAATCCATGCCATTTTTTGTGTAATTGTTATTAATAAATTAGCAAGAAAGAGGCAGCAGATGGAATGAATTGTTGTAGTTCATTAATTTGATGATGACTCTCTTTGCATGAGCCAATTATGTCTGTCATTGTATCTCTAAGCTGCAGCGGTGCCCAAAGGAAAGGGCACACGGACAGGGACAAATCATCTTGGGGACTTCCTGCTTCCCAAGGTGGCGAAAGAAAATTCAGTCTTCGTTGTCACTGATACCTTTAGTGAAGGGGTCAGGCCACCAAAATTTGTCAAAAATGCGGTTCTTAATCCTAGCCCCAAGGCCTGGGGTGAAGAGATTGTCAGTCCCATTGGGTGCCCACAGAACTGTGGTCTTCTACCTGAAATAATTATCAGTTCTCCTGGGCTGGTAGATCCTGTGTTTAACCTTGGTGTACCTTCAGGTTCCCAGTGTGCTTTCAGGAATGTTTTTCCAAAGACATCGTGCTGGAAGTGGCATAAAATGTGCCTGCGTGGTTAAAGACAGTAGAAGATTATACTTGCTATGCCTAGGGGTCAGGAAAGCTCCCTTTGTATATGACCCTGTGACTTCTTTAATTAGAAGCCACTCTGCCATCTCCTGAGCCTTTCTGTGGTAACATGCTGATAAAGTTTCATGTGGAATGTGAGTTGATTTGCTTTACCTTCAGACCATGTATTCTCAACTTGGAGATAGTGGTTGTTTTTCTGTCAGACGTATGCTTCACTTAATGACTGTGGTTTATTACCCAGTAGGTCATATCCTGTATATTTTAAGAACAGACACCTTTGAGATTGTGACTTGGTGGAAGGAGGTGACGTGTCATTGCTGTTGTTTTCACTACAGCCCTCTGGAAAAACTAATTACCTTTTCATCTTGGTAAATTCAGAGGTCAGTTTACCACTACTATATCACAACATGACAGGGAACATGGGTAATTAGGTAGGCTGTGTAACCTGGATATTCCATGGATCTCATTACATCTTATTTAGAAAGGCTATAATTTGATTGGTGGAAAATTAAGGCATCTCCTCATGGGTCATTTTATCTTTCTGCAATAATAATTCTTGGCTTGATTAAAAATTGATCCAGTGTCTTAAAGTGAATTTATTATTGCTGCAATCTATCACCCACAGACAGATAATCTGGTTCCCATCTTTATCTGATTTGAAAAATCTGTCACTTATTATGTGTTGTTTTTTTCCCAATCATTTAAATTGATGGTTTGCTAAGGCAATGCGTGCTACCATAGGCTTCTTGGAGAAAGCATGTGTGAGACATTAAGCTAGTACTTCTTACTGCAAGGCATCTGATACTATGTCAGATATCGATTGAAACTGTGTTGTGGCATCGGTTTCTCTGGGAAGAAAAACAAGCAGAAGTTTTGCATGCAGAGCAGTAAGAAGGGCAGACAAGTYGTTGTTGGAGATAACGGTCTGGGCATGCCCAGCACCCGGACAAACTGCCGCCTAGCGTGTCGCTGCTTCTGCAGAGTGCGATTCGTAGTCGGCAGGATGAAAATTGGTCAAGTTGTTTCAGCAGTTGCTGCAACGCATTGGCTTTARGATGTACTGAAACCACCCTAGGCTATGGAGCTTGGTTCTAGAAAACTGAACTGTTCAAATCAAATAAGCAGAAAGATGTAAAAGTGGGATGAATGGGTTCAGCAGAATCACTTCTGAGAGTTTTTGTTACCTGCGTTAGCTGTCTGAGCTGTGGTGCGTCTTCTTCAGTTCTTCGGTTTTCCCCTGATTTGCCTGTGTAAAAGAGTGTAGTCCTGACTGGGGAAGAGGGATTCTCTGTTTAAAATGCATCAGTGTTGAAGAAGTATTGCAGTAAATAGCATACTAAGCATATTAAAAGAAGCCCACCTTTAACAGGAGCTTTCATAAACAAGATATATTTATTGGAAATACACTGTATTCATGGCGTAAGCAGAGAATCACAATGATTCTTAGGCCTGTATACACACAAATTCTTTTGCCTAGTTGTCTGAAATATTTTAAAAGACAAGGTCATATCCATTCCTCTCCAGAAGCCCAACAGATCCAGTTCTATGTATAGCTAAGCTTATAGCTAAGCTTATAGTTAATACTGGCATCTATTACATATGGTCTGATTCCTGCAGCTACCCAGGAGAAAGAGGATGAAAGAAGATTGTGCAGCCAGCCTGTCACAGGTGTGTGTGTGTGTGTATGTGTGAGAGAGCGAGAGGGAGAGAGAAGGAATAGTTATCAGTCTTCTATGGCTCTAGGCTGAGCCAAAAAGGAGGAAAGAGAGGCACGCAATCTTTGGTTGAGTTTCCTGAGACAGTTGTTTCTCTCAACAAATTTTCTGTCCTTTAAATGTGGTGGTTGTCTTCGGATGAACGGGTGTAGTTCAGATCTGTAAGTTTGCATGGTTTGGAATAGAAGGTCATCTATGAACTTAAGACAGGAAAAAAAATCAGCAGAAAATAATTGGTGTAATAAACCTTTGGTGGTAGAATAAAAGCTGGCAGTCATTCTAGCTTTGTTGCAGTCGATGGGATTTTTGTCTGCTGACTTCTGTAAGGTTGAGATTTCACTGCGGTTGCGCACGTTATAAAATATGTCCTTTCCAGTCTTGTGTAAGCTGACTGCCAGCCCCAACCAAATCAGTGCTCTGCTAATTCAGGATTGAAATTCCAAATATCTTCTATCTTTTGTCAAAACAAAGGACTGAGTGATTTGCAAATTAGCATGATCAAAAAGAAAATCCCTCTACTCCTTCAAACCAGGCTGCAAGGCCCTGCTGCCTTTCTCAGGAGGAACAGGCTTTCTTTTCTTTCTGAGGCTTTTGAGTCTGGGGGCTGCAAAATCGAATTGGTTCTGTTGTTGTTGGCAAGCAGGGCCAGCTCGCCTGCCAGGCCTGTGGAGGGTACAGATACCCCATGATGGCAGATGCTGGTCCAAAGCAGGTGGGATTCCGAAGAGGGAGGAGGTAGCCTTCGCAATGGCATTTTCCTCCTTGTCCTGTCTGGACAGGACACTGCATCATTCAGTCTTCACAGTCCAGAGATGGGTAGTCTTTCAAGGGCCTTGTGACAGGTTATCTTTTTCTCTGTCTGCTTTGACAGAGACAGACCTCGAGGCAGGCTGGGAGCTGCTGTTTTGGGCCAAAAGGCACATTACTGCAAGTGGTACCTTGTGCCTCACCCACCTGTGGAAAGCAGCAGCTCCCTTGAGATCAGAGGGAGGAGCTGGGGGTGGTAGTGGCTGCCTCTCTGCTGTGCCTATCTCACATTAATCCTGCTCGCCGTCCTGGGCCTTTCTGGGAGGTATTTAAAGTCTATTCTGAACAAGCGATAAGCTGCTGACCTTTGGTTTGGCTAGCAATTGATGGCAAAAGAGGTGGTGATCTGAAGAAGCAGCTTCCAGATGCACAATCACTCCTTCATTTGCTCTCCTCACACCTTCTGTGTTACTGTTGATAGAGCCTTGCTGCTGCTAATACTCTCCCAAGAGACCAGGTGGTTGTTGCTTTTCGCTTGTCTGCGTTCCCTGTAGAGCTTTCGTTGACTAATTGGGCCTAGCTACTGGCCTGGAAGGCAGATGATTAAAAAAAAATAAGGTGCGACTTTCTCTGTGATCCRTTCCTAGGAGTACGGGAAAGGCCATCCAGCTGCATAAAACTGTGCTGACCTGTAAGTTGGCCAGAAGGAGCCTGGGCTTGCCAGAAGTGCCATCTCAAAATGGAAGTGATCAAGGAAGTAGACAAAAGGCATGTTTCTCCTGTCCCGCAAGGATTTGGTTTCTCCACATAGAAGATAACACCAGCAAAAAACAGGGCCAACAGCATAGTAGGAGAAAGGATGGATGAATAAACAAACAAACACAAAAATGACCTGCAGTGAGGGGCATACTGATTTTAAGGTCCAAATGAGTGTTATGATCTGCCTGCATCTTACCTGTTGCAAGATCAGGCCCTAGTTCTACATCTCCATTAAAAATATTAACACATTTTTCTCCTTCTACTGTATTATATTTTTGTGTGTTTTGTTTTATTTTTTACTTTGTTCCATTTGACCATTTGGGCTGAATCTAGTTTTCTTGGGCACYTAACATACACGAGAGCACATGTCTAGAGCTAAAATTTTGTGACAGCCCTTGAGGTTCCCAGGACAGAGCTGACCTGTTTAAACTCTTCTCAGTCACCTCTTACACTGCAGATTGCTCAGAAACTCATTCCCTCTTACTGGCTCTCTTGATTTAGGGTGCTGCAACAGAGTTTTCCATATGTTGTTTGAAAATGTGTTTACATTAGGAATCATCACATTTTGTTAATACAGATTTATATGAGATTGTTTTATTTTTCTTAACRAGTGTAGTGGTGGCTTTAATCTTTCTGCAGTGCAGATTCTGTCACTCATTCCCAGAAAAATCTGTGGCATGTTGTCTAGTGGGTACGGTTTTCCTGGCTTGTGGGACCTGGGCAGAAGTCAAAGGGGTTCAGTAGGAGATCGCTGTGCCTGTGCTCTGCTGAGTACTGGACCAGTCACTGAGCTTCCTAAACTCTCCTTCAGGCTGTTAATCTCAGGCAATTGCTTTGGAAGGTGTCGGTCTTCATTTTCACTTTCCTCCTCCATAGCTGTGACTTCTTCACTAAAGGAATACCCAAGAACATCTATCTCCTGTCTTGTCTAATTAGATGAGCCTCCTCAATCATTACCAGGTCATTTGTCACATCCATTTCTTCTCATGAGCAACAAATGAGGGAACGTTCTTGCTGTATTTGCCACCAGCAGTGATACCAATGAAGAAAGGAGAAGGGAAAATGGTTCACAGGCTATTGACACAGATGCTAGCACTGAACGCTGTACAGTGTCTGAAATCACACGGCTCTTTTCCTCTACCAGCCTTCCTTCCCTTTGTTTATAACTGAGTTTTCAAAGCATAAGAATTAATTACCATGTTGTGTAGTTTCATATGCTAATCCCTTGTGTGTGAGGTATTTTCTGTGTTCAGAAAGTATGCAATTCAGTCTTTCCAGTGCTAGCAAATTATTGGCTATATTGCAGTGGAATCAAGCAATCTATGTACCGTCCCCCCTCCTCCCCAAATATATATATATAAAGCCATCCAAGATCAGATATACAGTGTGTTAGAGATAGTGTATCCTTTAAACACTCGTACCTGAATAAAGGCAATTTTCCTGGGGCTGCAGCTGGAAAGAAGTGTTCTTCCATGCAGTACTGTATATTGGGAGAGGGTACCAAGTGACTCAAGGTAAAATGGACTTTTATGTAATATAGCAAATCAGATTTGGGCTTTTTTTGAGAGTTAGGGGAAAGGGAAAAGAAGGGGAAACTTTCATTAATTAGAAAATGAAGAATGAGAATTAATAGTCTGTAATTTTGCATGAACACATAATGCTGCTTTCCAGGAATAGCCACTGTAACACCTGTATAACCTGTGTAACTTTTCTGGATAATTAGACAATGTGAAATACCAACATAAGTGTTCTGCTGGATCAACAGATGTTCTGAGGGGTCTAATATACACTAGGTAAAACTCATCATTTCCAGCCACCTTAGAAGTGCCTCTCTGGCACAAAGCACCACCTGATATGTCTCGCTGTGATCCTTTGAAGTCTTTGTAGGTGTTCTCTGGCATCCTTCTGGGATGCATATAAACTAGTAAACAGTAGTATCCTGTAAATCCAACATGATTCTAAGTGTTACAATGGACAGAGAAGGTATTCTTGCTTGAGGGATGGGCAACTTGTGAATATTTGTGGGTTTTTCTTCTCCAAGAAGACTCTTCAAAGATCATTTTATTGTGAAAATGCACAAAGATCAATGCAGTGTGTTACAAAGTAGAAGGCAGCTGGGCTGTAGAGAAGGTGTGAATGATGGTTCAGAGTTGGATACTGCTGTCAGTAGAAGGTCTTTCTCCTTGTCAGTTTAAACTTTACCTCTTCTGTGATATTCAGCTCTAGTACTTTAATGCCTTTTTTGTATGTACTCAGTGTGMTGCAACTCCAGAGCAGAAATGGGATACTATACACAAAAAGTATTCAGAATCATAGAAAAATCTAGGTTGAAAGGGACCTCTGGAGATCGTATGGCCCAAGACTCCTGTAGAAAGCAGGGCCTTAAATTACGTTATCCAGGGCCCTGTCAAGTTGATTTTTGATTATATTCAGCAAGGAAGAGCCCACCATTTCTGCGGACAATCTATTTCAATGTTTAATTGTTCTTGTAGTGATACTTTTTTCTTATATTCAGACAGAATTTGCCTTGAAGCAGCTTAGTTCACTGCGTAACGTATGGCATGCTCTTTGCCACTATGATGGAAAGTAGAAGGCCGTTTTAAAAGCTACTTTGATCTATTTGAAGAGGAGAGTGTATATTATAAATGAACACATGTATTGGAACATTCATGAAATATTTGAGCATAAAAACAGACTTGACCGTGATTTGAAATTGTAAACAGGCCAGCAAAAATGCCTCTGAGTTCAATTTATTTATTAACCAAGGCATAAGGCTCCAGAATTTAGATGGAATGATACTGCCGTGTATGTTACAAAGCTTTAAATTAATCTGTTGATACCAGTAAAAGTATGCACAATTTTTTGTGAMTCTTCCTTGCTTAGTACAATGCAGCCTCGTTTTGTGTACGTGGCCTCCTATCAAGGACATTCTGACAGTTGTTAAGTCTCAAATCTGTTCCTTACTGCTTTGAGTTGAGGCATGGGCAAAGATGAACCGAACAGATGGGAAAGTTCAGCCTTCAGGAGAGAAGTGAAAGCTGTAGTGGGGGGACGGAGTCTGCAGAATGGAAGAYGCTCACAGCAACAGAGAAGAGATTTGTCTGAGGGGACAGGTGATAAAACCGCCTCGGGAAAGGGTGGGGAGCAGGGCAGAAGAAGGAATGGCCAAAGGCTCTTGTAAATTGATTCCTTGGCTTCCTGGAGATGTGCAATCCAAATGATTAACTACAAAACCTGTGATTTGATAGATCTGGTGCGATAGAAGAAAGATCACGTCCTACTAATGAAGCAATGCATGGTTTTGATTAATCCTTCCCACCAGCCCTTGTAAGTTTTGATTTTTGTCTAAATACATCACTGCCAAACCTGATCTTCACAGGACTAGGGCATTTAGAATGTGAAATCCTTGTCGTTGTATACTTATGGAAAGCACAGTGTCTAGTAGCAATACTCTAGTAGAAATGTAGTAAAATCTAGTAGTAATGTCAGTATGTTTCCGAATGGCTAATACGATTACATCAGTTGTGCTCAACTTAATTTTAAATGCATTGAAAGGAGTTTTTRTTTAGAATCAGATGAAGTTTGGTTAAAATACTGGAAGAATAGCAGGAGGAAATGGTTGGTTTCTGTTCTAAGGCTTTATAATGAGCATATGTGCCATCACTGGAGAAAAGGAGCTGTCTAGGGCATTTTCTAACCTTGCAAGAGCATGCAGGGAGTTCTGCCTTCTTGAGGGTGTCCTTCTTGGCAGTCTCTGGGAAGGGAAGAAGAGAATGCATTTCTGTTTTTCTTGAGGAGAAAAGGGTGAATTTTCAGTTTGAGAAGTGCTATTACCTTCCTCCTGTTTTTTCCCCCAAGAAAACCAGTTATTTATTAATTTTTTTAGACAAGCACTGATACTGCTAGGTAGGAAACAAATGGTCACTATGTACCAGCCCTGCTTCAGCACACTTCTTAAGCCCATGACAGAATTTCTAGGTTGGATTTCACATGAGTTCTCATTTGATACTCATGTCTAGTACAACTAAGCACCTTCTGGCAGTGTATTAAGTAACATGTTCAGTATTTGTCCCTTAGAGAGAACAGATGATGTGAAAAGTATTCATAGGAGTGCTTTTCATAGAATTGTAGAATCAGTAAGGTTGGAAGGGACCTCTGGAGATCATCTAGTCCAACCTCCCTGCTCAGCAGGGTCACCTAGAGCATGTCAGACAGGGTTGTGTCCAGGCGGGCCTTGAAKATCTCCAGAGAAGGAGACTCCACAGCCTCTCTGGGCAACCTGGTCCAGTGCTTGGTGCCTCTCACAGTGAAGAAWTTCCCCCT
Source organism: Rhea americana (assembly GCF_003343005.1). Classification (NCBI taxonomy): domain Eukaryota; kingdom Metazoa; phylum Chordata; class Aves; order Rheiformes; family Rheidae; genus Rhea; species Rhea americana. The sequence goes on along the minus strand of NW_028186375.1, from coordinate 264,615 downwards.
CATGTTCAGGCGGAACTTCCTGTGCTTCAATTTCTGCCCATTGCTTCTTGTCCTGTCACACGGGGCAACTGAAAAGAGTTTGTCCCCATCCCCTTGACACCCTCCCTTCAGGTACTTATACACATTGATAAGATTTTTCACTTTCTTTAAAACTAAGTGCACCTTATCCCTGAAGGCACTGAGATTTGTTGTTACCTTTTGTGAGTGCTTATTCCATGATCATGGTTCCTAGCAGGGGATGTCAGCTTTTTATTTTTTTCGTAGGAAGTCCTGCTTGTGCCAGAGAAGTAGCTAAAGAAATCATTCTTGATAGTTTGCCCTGTCCTATGACTTTGGTGGCAGAGCGTGCCTTGGAGAAAGACCAAGACTTGGAACCTGATGATCCATKAGAATAGCAAGGAGGAGAGAGGTTGCTTGGCTGGGGTCTCTGCAGCAGCATTTCTGACTTGGTGTTGTGGTCTGTTGCGCTGGTTGGTCCTTCCTGAGCATTTAGGCATSTTTTCTTTGTGCTGCTGTGAAGTATCAGTGTATTAATAAAGTTTGGCCTAATGCATCCTACCTCTGACCCACCTGAAGGATATAAGCAATGTTTGTTTTCCATTTTGCAGATGAGGAATTCAGAGGGATAAACTTAACAGGCTTGCTGGAATCACAGAGCAGTCTGTATCCATAACAGACATACAAAACAGTCCTCGCCAATCTAGTGCTTAACTTCCTGACCTTTGTCTTCAAATTCATTTGTGCTCAGCTTGTCRTACAGTTGTGGTCTTTAGTTCAAATAACCATTTGTGCAAACTACCCCTCCTCCCCCAAATCTTAATGAAGATATTTATCTGACTCATGCTTGTGTGGTGTGACTTGCAGTGTTGGCTCAGTTGACAGAAGGCCCAAGGCTGGCCTGCCAGAGGTGAGATAAATTGGGGCTGAAATCCACTGGGAGAGCCTGAGGTGTGCAAGCTGTTTAGCTGTGACTAGCTCTCATCAGTAATGATAACCCCTCAATTTTGTGCCACCTAAATTCACCCAAAATTATATGCTAAATATAAATATTCATTTTATAAATATGCATGTTAATTAAATATACATTTATTTTAAATGCATGTGTTAATTATACATGTTACATCAGATCACAATTAAGTCAATAGAAATTGGAGATTTGCATATAATCATGCTTGTATACTAATCAGTTGTCAGTCTAGAAAGCCGTTTCCTTCATCTAGAAAGAATATAGACCTCAGTCCAGTGATCAGTTTATAGACTGAGTAGCAGCCTCTGTTTTTTGTTGTAGTTTTAATATATTTTTTTTCCTAGAAAAGAATAGCAAGAAGTATGACTGCTCCTTTTTAGTGCACAAATGATGCCCAATATTTTCTTTAAGTTTTTTCTTTTTCCCTCTTCTTCCACAAGCCGTGTAGAGTCCAGATTTTGGCTGAATGAGGTTGCTCCTCTGATGTGTCTGAGACTACAGTAAACCTGCCCAAATCTGCTGGCCAATGCCAATTCTGTCTGAGCAGTGTGCATCGCACTTCCTGTCCGCATCCTAAAAGCATCCTGGGCCTGTGTGAGCCCACGTCGTGTAGGAAAACAGGAGCTGTTCCGCATGGTATGATGATAGTTACGATCACATCGCCCTTGTCTTCCTGAGCAGGCTGTTGACTTCTGCAGTTTTTGCTTKTGAGTTTGTGATGCTTAATGTAGTCTTGTCCTGTGCTGGCTTCCCTTTAAGTAAAGGACTGGAGGCTGTATTTAAAACCAGTGGAACTGGCCCTGACTTTGGTTTCATGTCAGTGCAGGTGAATCTTTATTTTTGCTCAGTTCTGATACAAMTATATAAGCATCCCTGAGAAAATACTCGACAGCTGAACTGTTCAGGAACCAGTGTGACTTTGAGAGCTTTGTTTAGCTGAAGTGTTTCTCTGTAATGGAAGCAGGTGACCTTTAGGGCTTAGTTTTGCACAAATGTGTTAACTAGTGCCAAGACCTATCACAGCAGTTAGTGGTTAAGTGAGGCCATCCTTGTTCGCAGCACACTTACGCACCCCGTTAACTGCCACCCAAGGCAAAGGAATTTGAGGGCACATCTAAGTGCTTTGTACTGAGCTGGGATCATGGATCGAGTACTCTGAGGAGATGAGCACTGAGCTCCTGTTGACTTTGGCCTTGGGACACTACGCTATTTGGGAGTAAGGCCCCCACCTAGAGAGGCAGTTAAAGACGTGTTTGCTGTTAAGCATATGAGCGCTGCCAAGGAATTTGGTGTGTGGAGGGGAATGTACCCTTAAGTGAGGACTGCCTTTGTGTCAGAACAGTCCYGTCCCCCCTTTTGTTGGTGGGTATGAGAAACCTTTGGGGTGAGTGTACGCCTGCACTAGCTTTTTCACACCTCTTTGGCACAAAACGAACACTTGCTTGTGTGCCTGGCTGGAATGGGGGGACACTGCTGTCTCGCAAAGGTTGCTCCCCCTCGCCCAGTGTTCTCCCTGCCTGTCCAAAGCCTGACTTCGGTGCCGCAGATGGGACTGTACCTGCCACAGTGTCCCCCAGGTCTCTTGCAGGTGTTTCAGTGAAAGCTTTCTGCATTATTTTGCATCAGTTGATAAGTCAGTCAAGTTCTGTTTTTTTTTTTAATTTTTTTTCCTTGTTTACTTTTTGTCTGCACTTTTGAATTCACTTTTCCTCAGAGACATTATCATTACAGAGAACTAATCTGGCTGAATAGTTTGCAGGTTAAAATCCACCAAGGTATTAAAACCAGCCCTGTGAAAAGTACATATTTCATCAGCCATTTTAATCTTTAAAATATTTGCTTCAGGTATCCAGGACTCCATTGATTACTTCCTATATTATGTAAATCTACAGGAGAAAATAGGTCACTCTTCAGATTGTCTCCTTGTAAAGATGTAAGTAAGCTGCATTAAGACAATTACTGTATTTTAAGTATCCCCTTTTTTTTAAAAAAAAGTAGTTTTGTATTTGACAGTGATACAATTTCCTATTTATTATGTTTTAATTAAAAACATCAGTAAATAGGATTAAAGTCAATTGTATGATGTTTTGAAATAACTGTTTTAATTCTTAAGTAATATAGTTAGTCCACAGTATGTTAATAATGAAGGGGGGAAAATGAGAGAAAAAACTTGCTGATTGTTCAGATCAGAGTTGTGGGAAATCAGAATCTTGAGCCAGTGATGTCTGGATCTGGCTCATGTTTGGGTCTGCATCTCTAATCCACCAAAGTAGTGATGTGCTTGGTCTTATCTTTAAGCATAGCGTCTTTGAGATGTTTTGTAGTAGGYGATAGTTCTGATACCAGCATTGCAACTTTGGCCAGTCTCTCACAGAAGTTTGTGTTTTGGCTTTTTGCAAACATAAGAAGTCAGATAGACTGAGAAACTCAAGGCTTAGAGTATGGAAGAGGCCTCAAAAAGACTCTAAAAGGTTCAAAAAAAATCTGGAACTTATACCTACCTCTCAAAAGGGAAGAAAGCTTGTAGAAAGTTTCTGGACATGCTCCAAATCTAAGCAAGAGCAAGAAGAGAATACATGTGTATGTTGGGGAGAAGCTTTGTTCAGCACAAGCACTAGCATTATGGCAATAGAAAATTTAAGAGCAAAGAAAATTTTTTCAAAAAAAATCAATTTAATTTTGGCCTTTCAGAATCTGTCAAAGCCGTTGTCTTCAAGTGTGTAAATGAAGTGAAACTGAGGTTCTCAGGCAACCTGTTCCRCTCTAATTCCCAATACCATAAGCAGGTTTCCCTGTGTCAAATTTCAATTGTTTTTGTGGTAATTTAAGCCTACTATTTCTCTATACTAAACCCAGCAGATGTGGAGAACAGATGATTCCTTCCCTCCTAACCCTTTTTTTTTTTTTTTATTGTTGGCCGAGCGCTTCAGTCGTAGGCACTGCTTGTGAGACCTCTGATAATCCTCCATTTGGACTGTGAGCTTGCATGAAAAGCAGCTCTAAGAGCAAGGGTTTGTTAGACAGGTATTGAGGTAATGTCTCTTCTCCAAGATTAAAGACAGCAAATGTACCTGCATTTAGAGAGAGGAGCTGAGAAGTATTTGGCAACTGTCATCCAATTAAGGTAACCTCAGCAATGCATGAAGCAAAAAATCAGATTATGAGGGAAGGAATAATTGACAATGGGGAAGAAGTAGAGAATGGGATAAAATACAATAATGGATATATTTGTACAAGACAAACCTCCTATCTTCTGTTGGTAGCTTTTATTTTATAAGAAGGAAATACATAGGTATGTTATCAAGTTCCATCAAAGCTCGTGGTATTAAAGCTGCAAGGGAGTTATTTATTCAAATGCAGTAAGAGGGGATTAGTAGAACAACTGTAACATGACTGAAGGAAAGGATGAAAAGGCCAGATTGAAAGGGAGCTGTTTGGTTGGAGGGAGGCTATGAAAGGTAGTCCTCAGGGAATGGATTTTGGGGATTAATCTTATTTAATGTTCTCTTCAGAAATTATGGGGCAAAAGCTGTTGAAACTTACTAGTGAAATTTGCAGATGATGTGAAGATGGGAGATTTATGTCTCATGAAAAAGAACTGGACAACCTTGGCATTGGAGAGGGAGAGAAATGGGACAAAATTACGGCAGAAGAGTCAAAGTTGCGAGCAGGGAATGCCCAGTTTGGAAATAGTGGTGGAGAATGACCTGTATTTGTTTTTGTTGTCCTGACATAAATGGGATGTCATATGACCGTGATTAATGACCAGGGGTTATTGGAGTCTAGGATGTAGCACATGAAATTTTTGCAACATGAACACTGTCTGAAGCRTTAGGATGAGAATATATGTGAACAGTGTGCACCATTTTGGTCATCCATGTTCAGGAAGGAAGAATTCAGAYAGGATCAGGTGCAGAGAGGTGAAGGAGGAAAAGTAGAAGCCTCCTTTTACAAGAGGAGATTAAAAACATTCTGCTTATTTAATTCAGGAAAACCAAAAGTGATTCAACTTTTTTCTTTTTTTTAAGTAAGGAAAAGCTGCCACGCARGGAAAAACTGTTTATCATAAAGGATAATACGGTATTAAGAATAAATAGCTATAAATAGGCCAAGAATAGGTTTTTGCCTCCATAATCTTCCATGAAGTCTTCACTACACATTTACTTTCCTTAGGGCTATGATAGGTGAAATGATTTCTGAACTGCCCTGTTTCACCAAGGCTGCTGTGAGAAGTCAGCACAGTTCTCTGTGCCYACCTCTAGGGACAAGATCAGGGGAAGGTCCACCCAGAGTCCATTCTCCTCTGCAGAAGCACCTGCAAAGGGATTAACTCACACATACWACTGAAATGGCACCTGGAACCAAATCTGACATGACTACAGGGAAGGGATTTTTTCCCCGATTTGCTGTCTAGCATAAGGGTCTAACCTGTATAGTGCAATAACCACTAGAGCAGCACCCTGAAATCCTCCTAGAGGTCAGGACTCTACTGTGCTAGCCCCAAGTATTTGCAGGGTGAGCAGACAAGGCAGAATTTACTGGAGGTAAAGGGAGTGCTTCAAATTACAGGTTTGTAGCTGACTACTGCTAGTCAGTCAATTTTACCCAATTTGCACTCATGAATACAGATTTTTTTTTTTTCCTTCTTGATGCACAGGTGCTCCCCTGCTGCACCAGGCATATTATTTCAGGCAGCTATGAAGATGTGGCTGCCAGGATAACATGCTACAGAGTTAAAGAAATAAAAATATATAAGATATATAAAAATGTAAGCATTATATATCTGAAAAATATATAATAATTTTATATGTAATCTATAAAAGAATTATATAGAGATAGATACATAAAAGATTCAAATTAAGCAACTGCCTGCTACCCATTTCCCCACTTGTGTCTTCTCTCCTATTTGTAAACATCCTCAGGAATCCCCAATAATATTTTTAAATAAATATTTGGGCTTTTAAGTAAAACTCTTCTGCTGCCTGCAAGGAAGAATATCCTAGTTTTTACAGCCTCAGTAGTTGCAACTCTTTGCTACTTCATGGAATGTATGATGAACTAAATTTGTTTATTTATCTGAAGCACAAGCAGCAGCAACATTTTTGGCACCACTGGAAAAAGCTAACACGGCACATTTTATTTTAAACCCAGCCTGTGGAAATGTTACTGTTGTTGCTTACCTATCTCCAAATCGAGTGAATAGTTATGAAGATGAGAGATAATTGATGTGGGATTCTTTTTTCCTTCATTTTGATTTTACTTAGCCGATATTGCTCATAAATTTGTGTCCAGATACCAAGTGAGGTGCATTTTGTTTGAACTTGTTTTCTGGCCGTGTCCTTGGAGGTACCAAGCACCCAGAAATCATCTGACGTCTGTGGGAGATGTGAGTGCAGCAATGAACTGAAAACCAGGCTCTTTGGGTTGTAAGAATGCTAATCCACTGTTATGGTTTCCCTTTAAAGCCAAAATAAACACAGTGTGTATGCTGTTAACTTAAGCAGGTGCTAGAGCAGGCAGCTTGAGGTCCCAGGGCGGAGGTCAAGCAATCAGAAGTGGCCCTCTCCTGCACACGCCGTCAAACAGCGAGCGCATCGATGGGCTCTGCGGCCAGCGCTGCAAATTAATCAGCTCAGCCCTTGGTGTTTAGCCATGCTGATTATATACCGGCAAGGCGCGCCGGAGAGGACAGGCCAGAGGAGCTAATGTAATAGGAGTTCATTCCCAACAAAGGCAGGGAAAAAAGATCAATTTGCAATATTCTTTTCTGCACCCATGCAACAAAGCAGAAACATGAAAGCAGAACATTAAGGGATGCTCCCTGTGAACCGGACAAATCAATAAACATCAGTGGTAAGGGGGAAAAAAAAGAAAAGGTTCCTCATTCTGTTGTGTACCCCGAGGCCTTTTCTGCCTTTGTGAAGTGCTGAGTAGCTGTGGCCTCTGTCGTGTTTCCTTTCACCTACATGGTGTCATCAGCTTCAGCTCAAGTGAAAGTCAGTCTGCACCATCTGAATGAGAGCTGCATTTACGGAAATTACTCCGTCTAGTTGGGAGARCAGGTGGGAAACAACAAGCTCGACAGCAGATGCAGTGACGGCTCAGTGGAGAGCTCCCTTTGAGCATCAGAGGTGGGGATCAGAGGTGTAGAAACAGGGATTTGGTACCTGTGCCAGGTGAAAGATTTAAATGGAAAACTCCTGAATAAGTGCCAATCGCTTTTGTAGGGACCACTCTTGCTGAGAAAATAGCCAGATAAGGAAACTGATTTGACGGATGAAAATGTAACTTCTATTAGAAAACAAATTTTTGCAAATAGCGGTTGGGAAAATGTTACAAATCTGCTGAAGAAATATATAGAGATGGATCCAATTGAGGAAAACTAATACTGAGGTCTAGTAGTATTTGAGAGGGGGAACTACAAATGAAAAGAGAAATGTTCAGGGCAGCTACTTGCCAGATATACTCTCTATATTTGGGCCAGTTATTTTATCATCTTAAACATTTGGCTGTGGGAGCCAGACCTGCAAATGAAAGTTATTTTCAGTGGTGTTACAGCTTCACRTTGGCCTCTTTCACCTGTACATGAAATATCTTTCAGGTGCCTGTTCAGCATCTGCTGTTGGTGAAAGGCTGATTCTCTTCTGGCTTCCTGGTGGAGAGAGGGGCTGGGGATGGCACGGGCTCCCTAAGATGGAGTGTTGTGCAGAGGCTGGGGAGCTGCTGTCTGCCCTACACCAGCCGCCTCTCTGCCAAGGTCTGCAGCCTCAGGGTGCTCAGCACGCCAGGGTGCTCACACTCTGCATATCTGCCATTTGGGGAGGATGTGGAAGCAAGTGGCAGATGTCTTCTATCATTCAGGTACAAGCAGGACCTGGAAGGGTATGTGCAGTAAGCTTATAAGATACTGTTTGGTGGTGATGAAGAGGGGCAGGCTGAATGTTTCTGGTACATTTTTCCTAATCTCGCCCCCGCACTTCTGAAATGCTTTAAAATRTCATAAAATTTGGATATGTTGTTTCAGGTTCCCCTGAGGAGGACTTATCAAAATTTTCCTTTATATATCATAGAATCATAGAATCAGTAAGGTTGGAAGGGACCTCTGGAGATCATCTAGTCCAACCTCCCTGCTCAGCAGGGTCACCTACAGCATGTCAGACAGGGTTGCGTCCAGGCGGGCCTTGAAGATCTCCAGAGAAGGAGACTCCACAACCTCTCTGGGCAACCTGTGCCAGTGCTCGGTGCCTCTCACAGTGAAGAAWTTCCCCCTCAYGTTCAGGYGGAACYTCCTGTGCTTCAATTTCTGCCCATTGCCTCTTGTCCTGTCACATGGGACAMCCRAAAAGAGTTTGTCCCTGTCCCCTTGACACCCTCCCTTCAGGTACTTGTACACATTGGTAAGATCCCCCCTCAGTCTTCTCTTCCCCAGGCTGAAGAGGCCCAGCTCTCGCAGCCGTTCCTCASAGGGCAGGTGCTCCAGCCCTCTRATCATCTTTGTAGCCCTAYGCTGGACTCTCTGCAGTAGCTCCATGTCTCTCTTGTCCTGGGGAAATACACCTTTTGCATTTGCTCTTCACTTTTATAGCCAGTTCAGACATTCTTGACTGATTGCTGTGTGCCACAGTTTGCTATAAGGTGACATGGTAGGGGAGCAAGGAGGCCTATTTAACACGGTCTGTAAAGCATATTAGGCCGCAGAGAGGACAACTGCTGTAGGGAAGTTGTTGCTGCCTCTTGTACTGGTGGTAACAGTGGCAGCTACAAAGTACTTTGCTAGTAAATGAGAATGAACTGGGRAAAACTTTAGACTTGAAAAGATACTTGTGTTTGTCAGCAGCTTTATTAAATTATTGTGATATTCAGGAGCTATTTTTACTGGTTCCCAAAAGCATAAGTCAGCCTGGCAGGGCCAGCCAGAAAGAAAGCAGAGGCATGCTGAAAAGAAACAAAACTCAATAGATGCTAAAGCTGTGTTTTGGCACTTCCTGCAAACAGGCCATTCACTTGCGGAGCCAAAGCAGGTCATCTCCAAGCTGCGTGTGATAGAGATGTCATGGCTAAGCCATGGGTGGGAAGGAGGTGGTTTTTGGCTGACTACTTTTTGGCAGATTCACGGGATGAATAGATCCACAGAAGGTTATGAGAAACCAGTAGTCTGTTTCTTTTATTCCTGATCAAGAAGTTCAGCAGAGGGGATGGGAAGAGTGGAAACAGTTGCAGAAGGGAAGCTTGCGCCTAGGATTAGCGTCTGGGTGAAGCATCAGCAAGTTAAGGAGAGATGCCTGGTTGCAGCATGGTGGGAAAAATGCATTGATGCATTGAGTTTCATAGCACAGATCTTCGTGTGAACAATACATCTGTGTAACCAACTCAGTTTTCTGGCATCGTGGTAAAAGTATTCTGACAAAAGTTGATTGCTGTGTTAGTAGAGAGCTAAATTGCTCCATAGTCTAAAGGGAGCCCTAGGTCATGTGGACTTCCGATTAAGACTTAGGAACTCTTAGTTCTTAATACAGAAAATAAAGTAATAAATACTAGAGAAGGAGGGTCTGAGAGAGGTACAGGTGTTGGAGCGTCCCTTTGCCATACTGCTTATCTGTTCATCATCAACAGCTCTTAATCACAATGTTGCAGGGCTTGCTATAGTTCAACCTGAACCTCTGGAAAGGCAAGTTACCCTTATTCTACCTGTAGACTACACTGGGGTTCATGCAGACTTCAAACACAGAAAAATCTTTGTTTTGTGACTCTTCTGGTTCCTCTGCAATGGGATTGCACAAACCTGAAGTTTCTGAAATAATTGTGCTAATGAATTAAGATATTTAAATATTTCTAACTGCAAAATTTGTTTAACAAATATGTTAGAACTCAAAAAAATCACATGAAAACATGTATTTCTCACTTCAGAATTAATTCTGATTGGGGAATTGGACAGAGAATTTGCTGTTTTACTTTTGCATTCCATTTTGTGTCACCTTATGTACTTAGTGCATATACTGATTATTTCTCTTTGAATAGCACATACTTTTGGGCAATTATTGAGGGAGAATGTGAAGTGTTCAAATGTTCTAGGTATTCTAACTATCTCTCGTGGCTGGTAGCTGTGAGGACTGTTGCAGCTGCCTTTCAGCATGACATCCCATTGTTAGGACTAACTAACTTTGACATATTTCCAGCCAACACTGTCTCTTAAACGCTCAGAACAGACTTTATCTTCACTCGAGATTCCCCAGAAGTCATACTAGTGCTCAAATTCCCTCATTTCCTAATGTTTCAGGATGTTCTGCGTAATATATCTGAGATCTGCCTGCATTCTGTTCCTCTCTCCAGTTATATCTTTTTGGTTCTTTTAAGGAAAGCTATGACCAGTTTGTGATATGACAGGCGTGATTTATGTAAGATTACCCTGGCTGTTCTGACTTCAAGATTGTGAGAACTCTGGGCTGCCTGGCTGCTGGATTTGTGTTTGGTTTATGGTAAGCGAGTCTGGGGTTAGAGCTCATTAGAAAAGAAGGAATGTCGCCTCCTTAGAAATTACCGTTTTCATTCCGCATCTGACTGAAAACTTAAGAATGCCGTTCTAAGGAGAAAGAAAATTGATTGGGAGACCTTGAATTATTTGTTTTCAGTAGTGGGGTTTACAAGTTGTTTTTTGTGGGTAGGTGCAGTATTTTTTTTATTTCTGTTTTTTGAGGCTGCTTGATGATGTGGCTCCTTCTTCCCCAGTTATTCTGATCTTTGCCCTTAGGAATTGCTTGCAGGTAGTAGTTACTTCTGTCATTATTACCAGACCTAATCAAGCCAGCTAGAGTTAGCTGCTTATCACTGAAATAAGCAGAAGTTTGCTTTGTCTTCTACTAGCTGCTGGGTATCATTCGCAAGTATTTTGCTGTTGCGAGATGGATGTGAAACATCTGCTAATGTCAGATCGGTCAGTGAATCCCTTTGGACTCTTTAGGGGAGCCTTACCCACAGGCTGTTTCTTCAGTGCTCGGCAATAATGTCTGAGCGTTTTCCAAAGTTGATTTTGATTTCTCTGTGCTCCTGCGTCCATACCTGGTTGCCCAACTTTTGAGACTCTAGAGGGAACCTGATTTTCGGGGATCTCTGTGGACCACTCTCTGAAACTCAGCTCTATTATCATGTCGTGTCCTGCACTATGTTTAAAAATAATTATGCATTAAGCAATGAAGAGCCTAGGTCAACATGCTTTGTAAAAAATAGGAGCGGACTAGTTTTTAAATAGCATGGCAATTACCATGCCAGTTGTTGCTGACGATTCAAAAYCTCCCTCCCCAAGTTGGAGGGAGTCTTGTCTGTTGTTAACATTCCTGATAAGGCTACAGTGCCTATCTGCTCTGATTCACTGGTACAACCAATATCTGTGAACTCTCTGAGGACATTCTTGGCAGCTGCAGGACATAATTACCACATTTGAGAATATCTTTTAGGCATTTGGATCTATGGCTGGCTTTTTAGATTGCTCCCCTGCTAACTAATACGTTACTGGTTTGACACAATTGACAGCTGGCTGGGCTGGTGGCTGAAGAACTGCCTCTGGGGCTGTCTCAGAACGAGGTTAATGATGGGCTAGATGAGTTCCCTGGGTTTCCTATACATCATTTACCTGGAATTGTGTTCTGTGCAAGACTCTTCCGTGATGACAAGGGATGTGACCAAATGGCCATATGTACTAAATGGTGCAGCTATTCCGCCGGGCCAAATTTGGGCTTATTTACTAGTTTTTGAAGTAGCAACAACAGGAGCAAAAAATGTTCTTTCTGAAAATGCACTGTTTTAATAAAGGGAAAGACTGTCAAACATCCATTTTGGGCTAGACTCATACTTGTTAACTGTCTGAGCATCCCTTATCTCTCGCACATTATTATGATCCACAGAGGAGCGCTTGCGCTTTGCTGTGCTGTTGGCTTTCTCGCTTCCTCCACATAGGACTTCTGGAGACTATGACTAATGATGCATTTGTGAAGCTTCTATGTAGATCCCATGTCTATAAGTGCATCCCACATGAAAGTTTTAATAGCTATTTTTCTTATGAAACTTCATTTGTGTTCAGCTGTGCAAGGTAAAGTGCAATCATAATGTTGATACGCAGCGTTGATGTTTCGAGAGCAGAGCCACAGAAAAATAATTATTATATTTAGGGATGGCAGCACTAGAGGGATTTTTTTCATCTCCTCAAAGCTTTTTCCTTCTGAGAAGGATGAAATAGTTAAGTTATTTTAAAAACAAATTCCCATTCTCCCTGATTTAAGATCTATTCCTGCAGTATCTATGGCATGAGGGAGATACCATAGCATTTTTATGAGGAGATAAAATATTGGCTTAATGATAATTTGGCAAAGTTTCAAGATATTGGAGAAGACTTCCTGGAAATTAAAAACAGCTCAAATGTAAGAGAAAATTAAGATGGTGACCCCAAGTACAAAAGGGGAAGAGCTCAGACATCCATTCTTCCCTTTTCCTTGAGTTTTTTTTTCTTTTTTCATCCTTTCTTGCTAATGATCTCCTCTTGGCCCCAGCTGCTGTCATTACAAGGTTGAAGAATAGTTTGGTGAAATTTTGTTGCTGCCACTGGTGTATAATTTTCAAGGCTTTTCATTTTTGGAGGGTGGTGAAACTCTCAAAGCAAAACTTTCTAGATCTGGTATATGCCTGTGTGCATGTGTGAAGTTGCTTAAGCGAAAAGCTTTTTCCTGCTTGTATACCGAGGGTTGGCAGGGAGGTGCTCAGATCTCTGGGCAAATTAAATTCTTCCCTTTGTTTCAGTCTTTATGCTACAGTAAAATGTGTGAAAATCTGGGGAAACATGGAGCCTATTGTAGAGACAATTTCAGTCTTCGTATTGGTGCTACCTGAAGGACAGGATCTGAACAGACTTCCCCACGCTATGCCCTCTTTGAGACCTGGGCTGATCCTCCTGTCTGTCTGCAGGAGACGACCTTGTTTGTTGAAATTTGTGTGGTTTTGGATCAAATGGAAAATACAAAATTGGGCCCACTAGACCTCTTTTAGCATGAGCAGTAATTCCTTCTTCCTATCTAGGAGCCTTTGACCTGAATGCTGGGAAGAGTGGGAGGTGTTGTAATTAGAGCCGAGTCTCTTGGTTTAGTTTTTCAGGAAGGTGGAAAGAGGTTTTGATGTTTGAACAGGAGGCATTGGACAGACTATCAACATGTTTCATTTAATCACTGCACATCAGTCAGATGGTGATAATGTTTGATTCCTGCACAGCAGACACACTTGTTGCACAGGGGTTAAAGGAGCCACATCTCATTATAATCCTTAGCCTGATTCAACCTTCCAGAATGCTGCCACTTTTTTAAAAAGGCTCTGCTAGTACCTCCTTTTTGTTTTCTTCTCCATTTAACTGGGAAAGGCTGGATTGGGATGAAGCATGTGAAACAGAAGCTGTGAAACATAGGGTGACAGCTGAGAAAAGGAGGGAAGAGCCATCAAGAAATTGGAATCAGAATAGCTTTTTTTGTTGTTTGTTTTTGTTTAAGTGGATCAGGGGAAAAGGTTCCAGACTTGGCAGCTACAGGAAACAGTGGCTGCTGCCCGGGTGACTGAGTCTACAGACAGCTTGGAGCAGTAGCTGCTGGGAGTCTGATCCATTGCATTTGTTTTAACTCTGAAATCCCCTGTTGTTCATACAAGTGATGGCCCAGTGGTGTGGGGCCCGGAGAGGGCYAAGGGCCTGTGCTTGCAGCCTAGAAGTGCTTTATTTTGGTCTTGGGAAAGGCGGTCAGTCCTAAGGAAAGCTCTGGAAGTGCCAGCCAGTGCAGTTCATAGCGGTGCTGTAATTCATCAGCCTGGGATCTTCCTGCCGTCAACTGTAAGTCCTGCGGGTGACAGCGGTTCAAGTGCTGATGGAGTCTGGCCTTTTTGAGCTTGTCATTCACAGCATTGACGCTGGTTCCTGATAAAAGCACTGGCTTTCAGGTTTTCTTATTTATTTATTTTTATGTTCCAAACCCGTAGAAGCAGAGGTCCAAGCCTTACACTCTAACCTTTTGTTGCTTGCTGTTCCCATTCCTAGCCTCTTAGCTCATGTTTTGCCTGTTATCTGGCATGCCCCAAAGCCTCTCTCAGGAACCTCTGTAATTACCTCACACAGCCTGCGGAGCTGGTTTCCTGTAAGGCTCAAGTAGTGAAACCATTTTCTTTTTTAAAATGCAAATTAGTGAAATTTATGTTCAAAATTATTCTTAGTCCTTCTCTTCCCACACCCCATACCTCCTTCATTCTTCCTCTCTCTTTTCCCTTGATCCTTCCTCTTATGGTATGCCTTTAAAAAAAAACAATCTAATGTTTGACATCCTGCTCAGGGCCTGTCTACAGCTCTGGCTTGAAGAAYGAGAGTTAGTGAAAAGAAGCTAGAGAAGGCATTGCAAGACCTTTCCTGCTGCTTTGACCCTATGGCAAAACGCACCGAAGTAGAATCCTCTGGGCCAAACCTTGATCTAGGCTTTCCATAATTCTGGGGATGTATGTGYGCTAAGACTCTTGGGTTGTTTCTAGAGGACACTGGTAGAACTATTTTAGTGAAAGTCTTTGGTAATAAGACTTTGCCCCAAGCCAGAAGAAATCCAGGGGAAGGTCTAGAACAGAACTGAGTAAGAAACATAGATTTCATGATATACCTCCATAGAAGAATAAAATAATGACTGTTGGGCACTAGTTGTTGTACTTGTTAGCCAGACTAGGAGAGAGTTCAAGACCTGGGTATGTGTAGACTCTCCCACTTAGTTGTTCGCATCAGCAGGGTCCGTGCAGAATCGGACTGGTGGAGAATTTTCACCAGTAACKGCTTGTTACTGGATTTTGGCTCAGATACTGAGATAAGCTACCTAACTAGAAACTGATGCCTGATTTCTTACCATGGTCGTTCTCTGGGACCTTAACACCTCTGTAACCTCTTGCACCTTTTCTTTCTGTAGAATAAATATACTAGTGTTCTAGCCTCAAAAAGAGACTTTTATCAACATTCCGTGTTTACTCATATTTAATGAATTAACGTAAAAAGGAGTGAACTAAGGAAGAGGAGGAAACTATAAAGATATTACTGCAATTTCAAAGTAATCTTAGTTACTTCTTTTCTTTTTCTCCTTTCCCCCCCCCTCCTTTGGATTGAAATGTTTTTCAGGAAACCAACTATGTGTGT
This sequence comes from Rhea americana, assembly GCF_003343005.1. Taxonomy (NCBI): domain Eukaryota; kingdom Metazoa; phylum Chordata; class Aves; order Rheiformes; family Rheidae; genus Rhea; species Rhea americana. The sequence goes on along the minus strand of NW_028186375.1, from coordinate 249,463 downwards.
GTGAATTGGCAAGGTCTGTCAGACTGGATAATCTCTGAAAATACATGCCAGTAACATAAAAAGCTCTTGCTTGTGGGATTCAAGTAGTTAGGTAATTAGTAATTAAGGAATTAAATAATATTGTRAGATTTCAAAAAGTCTTTTGGGAGGCTGAATGAGTGTTTCTGTGTGTATTTTGTTTGCAGCTCTCCTGTTGTACAGCATGTAGGTCAAATATTGCATGTACCTGTTTAGATATGAATTTGGGGGGGGGGGGGGAGGAGGAGGAGGAGTGAAGGGGTTTTAGCCATGCAAATGTTCCCCATTAGCACTGGCTGGTGGATCTGTGTGCTCCTGTTTCACATCCTGTGCTTCTCTTTCAACACCTAATCCTGTCAGAGCCATTTTCTCCAATAGCATATGCATACGTCCCTTGCCCACCTTTCACCTAGCATAGCAAAAGGATAATTTCTTTCAAAATTAGAAAGACCCGAGTTCCTCAACCATAAGGAATTGAGCTAAAGTGTCAGGGAATCTCAAATACCTAGCAACTGCTGACAATTTTACTTTGCATTTGCATTGTTATCTCTGAGTTCGGGGCCAGCTGATCTCAGCGAGCTGCTTGTTGGTCCCACTGTGGATGTGAGCATGTTGCCCCCGAAAGGTGAACAGAACATCCTTTTGCTTTGAAAAGGAGCAGGGAAGCGAGCATATATAACCCTGTAGACCTTAGCRTCACATGGTGATACTGTTTAATTAAAAAGGGAAGACATACGACTGGTCTTTTTTAATTGCAGTGCTGCGGAAATGGAGGATAACTGTCAGGGATTTCATCAGAGGGGCAGTGACTGAAAAAAAGCTTGAAGAAGGAGGTAGTCTTTTTTCTCACTAGATTCCCTATGAATGAATTATATTCTTGAGGGGAATGCATATTACAGATACATGCATTACAGTTTTTCATCCAAAAAATGACACCAGGGACTTAAGATTCCAAAGACTTTGGACGTTTATCTGTTGTAAATGTAATTGTATCTAGAAGTAAATAAGACTCTGCAATTTATAGGCACTTTAAACTTGCACTATTTATGGACATAGAATTGCTTGGAATAATGCTGCCTTATTTTATACTGATGGCATTGTATTTTTTTACCACTGTAGTAAGGGTTATTTCAGCTATGAACCTTTGTCAGTCTTCTCATTTCTAGAGGGTTATAAACTGGCTTATGTCGCCTCTGAAGCAACATGAACTCTCAGGCTTGGAGGAATGCAGTTAAAAATTTAAGCTGTGTACCAAATATTTATGTTTATGGATAAAAGCAGAGGGCTTTTCCCAAATGCGAATAGGTGTGCTTGTTTGAATGTTCTGAAGGGAGAGTTAAAATTAACAACAGTTTATCTGATTATACTATTTGTTGTGTAACAAGAGAAAGTGCTCACAAAACTAAAGATATGTCTGTATCCAGAAAAAGCTACTGTAAATAGATAAAAAAAAATACTTCAGTCTTTGGGGAAATGGTCCATATACAGCTCTGTGTGCTCCCTGGAAAAAGGTGAAAGTGCTGCTGCCCTAGTGGACAATTCCTGGCACTTCGTCGGACTGCAGGAGAGCACCCGCAGATGCAACATTTTAATGAAAAAGGAAAGTTTGATTTTCTAGCACAAAAATAGCRGAGACAGGCTAGCAGAAACGTGTTAACATAAGACGGAATACCACGATTCCAAACCTGACTTGCTAACTTGTAAGGAGCGGTGGTTTGACACCTCCTCCTGAAGAGCGCTAAAAGAACAGAGTTGCAGAATTGGGGCCTGAATTTCTTAGCTATTGTGTCATGGGATAAAAGAGGCATGTCAGGTCACTTTAAAGGAAACAGAGGGGTTGGAAAGTGAGGTGAAATGGAGAAAATGTTTTGGATCTTCGTCAACCCACAGAAATCTCTCTGCTGTTGAGTCAGCAGTAGAAATGTTTGTATCTAACTTTAGCCCTTTTGTAATTCCTGCTGTGCTGGCACAGCTGCCATTTGGATGTACTATAAGAAGGCTTTTCTGAAATGCTTGGTTTGTGCAAGTCTCTTCGGGTTTTTCCATCTATTTTTTACTGTCGTTGTGTCTTATTCCACGAAACAACGACCTTCCCAAGCCAACCATGTATATAGGAGCCCAGCCTCTGTTTGCAAAGGCAGCGTTCGCACTCTGGTGTGCTGGTGTCTAGGCAGGTCAATTCGTAATTGTCTCAAAGTGGTTCCTCCTGAAAACAGTAATGTTATTTATCTGCTGCTCGGTGGCAGTCCGAGATTCTTCTGAAGCATCACAGAAAATCAAATAAATTACTTCAAATTTCATCCTTACAGGAAGACTGTACATTGATCAGTGTAAGCAAAGACCAAGTACATTCCTGTCAGCAAGGAATGGCCTCTGGGAAGTAATTTTTGTACCAAATAGGTGAACAAACCCTATAAAGTATGATCAGTAAGCAACCAAATTCCACTGTAGCTGAATCTCAGCAAGGATACCATCAATTCTCCCTCTGTGCATTTTTGCCATCTCTATTATTCTGTGTTGTGCTGCCCTTGCCTGTGATGGTGGTAGTTCATTGTGCCAGATATTCTTGCTTTTCAGTAAAAGTAAATAGATTTTTGATTTAGAATCATTTTTGTTTAGCAACAGAAGAGAGTGTTTTATTTTTTCCTTCCCATTAGCTACAGTTTGTTAAGGTATTTGCATTTGAACGAGAACTTCTGCTCTCTTGCTCTTCATCTCCTCCTGCATGTTCAGGCAATGAAGTTGCATCCTCCTCATTTTGAAATAACTTAACAAAAAAAAAAAAAAAAAAAAAAAAAAAAAAAAAAAAAAAAAAAAAAAAGGCTTAAAGGCTAATAATCCCCCAAATTACAATTATCAGTATTTATCAAAGTAAAACACGGTGTCATGCTGCATTTGATACAAAAGCATCCAGCTGAATATTCTATTAGTCAGGTCCTGTGAAGTTAAAAAGAGGACCAGGTTGAGTTATCTCACCATGGGAGGAAAAAGGCATGCACAATCAGATATTTAACACTCCTTTGCAATTATGGGAATTTTTATTCTCTCCCTAGTAGGGAACATAGCATTTTACTGCAGTGTTTCAAGTTTGCCTCCAATGGTATCTGATAGAAGTGCTTTTATCCCCTGAAGATACAGTACAAAATACAAATCATCATTGGTTTTATCTCAGCTGGAGCTGCCTATTTTCTAAATGAGTTTACTCTGTGCTACTGCCCATCAGGCACATTTTTCATCCTTCATCCCCACTCTTTTACTATAGCTGGGTTTAAGTCCTTTCTTCTGTCCTTTGTTCCTTCAGCTCAGCGAAGTAAACAGCAGGATTGATCTTACACTGCATTTTGGTATTGTTCCAACTGCTCATCAATAGACATGGGCTGGGAATGCACTGACTGGAAAAGAAGGGCAAGATTGAAATTCACTTTTTGTTCTTTGTGCCTTTTAGTGTGCAGCGGAATGTCCCTAATCTGAAAGCTGCTACACTGACTGCCTATCAACATGCAAATTAATCATCAAGTGACGAGTCCCATATTCATGCTAAGCAAAAGTCTTTAAAGGTATCTATGCAAAAGAAAAAAAAAAGAAAAAGAAAAAAGTGTGTGTGTGTTTTTAAATGCTATTATTCATAATTGGCACAGGGAATAAATGCCACTGTTTTTGCATCTACTCCCTTGTTTCGCAGTGAGTCTGATGGCTTGATGTTATGGTGTCATTTAGGAGGAGAGGGAAATCTTTTGGTATCCTTGTAGAGCTTAAGATAACTTAAACTAAAGATTAACTGCAGTTAACAGCGAAGCAAAGGAGGCATTGCAGACAAAAGCAACATCCTGACTGCAAATTATTTGTACCTGCTTTCCTGAGGAAAGGCATTAGAAATAAACTTACAGATGCTGAATGTGATCATTTCTCATTTTTTGAGCATACAGTGTTTCCACTTGTAACTTTTCCCTGGGGTCTTGAAGGATTATAATTGAATTTGGGGCTGTAGCAAGAATATACAGTACTACTCTGTTTTAATATCCATTGACTTTTATATGGCAGCTTGATAAAATGTTTGAACGCAGGAAAAAATGTATGTATTCTTTATGGAAGATGAAACAACTGTCATAGGGTAACTTAGGGCCGGAGAAGAGATGGCTGCATGTAAGAGGGCTTTTCTGGCACAGTTGTCTGGCTGTTTAAGAGCAGTATTTCAGAACAGGCTCAGTTTCTCATCATCGTTGAGCTGATATGCCTGTAACTACATTTTGTACAAAAAATGGCACCAACCTGCATGCCTGCCCAAAGTGGGTAACTCATAGCATTGAATTAATTTAGTCTTCCTGGTCCTGCTCAATCTAGAGGACATATTCTTCATCTTTGCCTGTATGATGAGACTTCCCACTGCACTGCTGTATGTATGCTGAAATCTTGAAGCTTTTATTTATTTATTTGCCTTACCCGCTATATGATCTGAATATCTATCTGCATCTTCAAAATAGAAAGGAGGGAGAAATAAGAAAGGATTGCATCCTCTTCTCACACCAGAGACCTAACCACATCCAAAGTTGCTCATAATTTTAGTGTTAGCTTGTGTTTCTTTCAGCCTTCTCGTTCTGCACCCCGGGGGGAGGTATCCTTTGCTATGTAGATAGGGTTGTAATTTTCATTCTTTCTTGGAGGCAAAAATGCTTCCTCCTTGTCTATCTCTGGAGKAATCTTTCGGCAAAGGAAAAAAATAGGAAAGAAAGGAGAGAGAGAAAAACAAATTGTAATGTGTTTTATGCCCAGCTGGACTGGAGGTGTGAAACGCATGTTCAAACCCAACCCCCCCCCCACCGGGGGAGGGAAGGAGCCCAGGACGGAGCACTGCGGAGTGGAGGGGCCCCGTGGTGTCCCGCTCTGCGCCCCGACGGGAGTTCCTGGAGGGCTGCGAGGGAGGCTGGAGCAGTTTGGTGTGCAATGGAGGTATGAGCAGGGGTGCCCCATCCAGGTGTTGCTCCGTGAAGTGGGTGGCTCGAAAGGAGGAGACTGTGTGCGAGGGGGTGAAGAGCGTGGCATGTGCTTTTGCTCAGTTTATTTTTTGGGAGGTTTTTATTGTTGTTCTTAAGGGCAGGGGAGTGCTCAGCTTTCTGTGACCTACTGCTGGCTCAAAGCAGCTGAGCTCACGCCATGTCTGCTTTCAGCTGGAAGCGCCCATCTTCGTGGCGCCCATCTCACGTTTGTCCTGTGGCGGGGCTGCGTCAGGCCGGGCTGCCAGCCAAGCCGTCCGTCGGCCGCGAGCGGGCGCTCCTGGGGGCCCTTATCCCGTGACCGGAGCTGCCGGCCCGGACACTGGCTGCGCGTGGGCACGCTGCCGGTCCCGGTCCGCTGCGGTGCTCAGCCTGGGAGGGCATGGGGTTCATCTGCAGGCAGCCGGCCGGCTGGCATCTCTACGCCACGAACGCGGGCGTGCACGGGGTTTCAGCACAGGAGGTTTCAGGGCAGCACGTCTGTAAACTGCCAACGTGTAGGGGAAGGACAAGAAGGCAGTAGCATGACCAAGGCCTAAATCTGGCCTTGCTGGAGTCCAGCGCTGTTATAGTGTGAGTTAAGGGTTGAAAAAGACTTTAGTCAAGGCTCTGACCTTCCTGATGAGGATTGATTTTGCAGAGAAACTGTCTCCTGCCAATAGAAAGCTTTGTAAATCAGGTTGTTGGGATAGCAGAGCACTCTGGAAAGCAGTGAGAAGTCCCTCTCTCTGCTTTTATTGCTGGCCTGGTTCTTGTACAGCACCCTCATCGCAAACACCAAAAAGGTAGGCACATAGGAGCCACATATCGAGGAGGATGTCACGTGCGCAAACATAAAGCCGGAAACCTAGCTCTGTCATCCCCTCTGTACTATCTTGCTTTCCCTTAGGCATTTGTTGGACCRGGAGAAAGGTATTAATAAACCGATCTGTAGATAGAAGAATGCTGGGAGAAATCAGCAATAATTTTACTGTCTACCACTCTTTCCTTGATGTAAAGATGAGACTAGATGGCTTGTGGAACACAGCATCAGAGCGCTGCCTCTAAGCCTGTCTAGATAAATAATTTCTTATGCAGCTAGAGGCATTTTCCTCTTACCTGTGCGTAATTCCTGTTTCTGTAACCTCTGTGGTTTGTGCATCCAAGTGACAAGGAGCTTCTCAGCTTCTGCCTGAGATACGTTAACCCATGAGTGCTCCCGGTTGTTACAGGTCAGCGGGTCAGTGTTGATCACCGCTGCCTGCCCCTGGGCTAGTGTGGATGCAAGCTGGTTGAAGAGGGCAGCGTTGGTCCGTGGGTGAAGTCCTGGCTCTGTGGGAGTGAGTGATATCCGAGTGGATGAGCTCTTTCTAGTATGACTGYGCAGGGTTGACGTAGCCAAGTTGGGACCTCTGGAACCTGCCCTGTTGGGAACAAGGCTTTGCTGAAAGATATCTTGACCCTGGGGAATTTGCAAGCAGAATTTCCCACTTATAACTATATAAGAATAAATTAGAAGTTGTGTGTTACACAGAGTATCAGTCACACTCCTTATATGAGGAAAAATGGTGACTACAGGTCACTCTTCTCTTCCTTGCTTCCATGTATTGTGTGCAAGAGCACTGTCACTTGCAGATAGATAAAAGGAAGAGTGTATTTCATGATCTATGTAAGAGAAACTCATGCAATTTTGTGTATAGGTCCTATGATTTTCCCCCACCCCCAATTGCATAGGTGGGCAGGGTCCTTTTTTCTTCTTATCTGTGTGTGCTCACTGCACCTTTTCCAGTAGAATTCAGTGGTGATGGTGGGTGTTCAGCATCTCTGGAAATAAAGCCAGAACGTGTGAATCTCTCCTGGTAGCTCGCTGACGGAAGGCAGTCACATGCAGAGTCAGTGGATTTTGCTGTTCACCTTGATTGACTTCAGAGGTCAGTAACTTGTGGCTGTGCGATTGCCAGTGATGTCACACACTCCTGCTAGCTCCTGGAAAACTTAGTTTGACAGATAAAACATTTCACTGATAATAGTACAACTTTTTTCAGTTAAACAGGGTGCTTTTACAAGAAAAGGGCTTTTTAAAGCAAAGTAGCATTTTTTTTTCTTTGATTTTTAGAAAGTCCCTGCTGTGCAGGCTCAATGTTCACAGGGCAAGCTGGCATGTATGTAAATGTGCTTCAGAACACGAGGTCCTAATGGGGCCAGCTGGAGCTGTGGGGGGTTCTCCCATGGCACATGGTCCAACATGTCTTTGAGAGATGAGTCAGAAGACCTTGTGCCAAATCAGAATGATAGTCACGCTTAGAGAGGACAGGCAGGCCTGCCTGGTGTCTCCAGGTCAGGACTGGTTGGGAGTTTTCCAGCAGAGCAGTGTGTCAGGGTCAGCCAGTCTGCTGAAACCAGAATGTTTCAGCAAAAATGCCACTTTGTTTTGATGACCTTCCAAACAGCAAGGTCTGAGGCCTTCTCGGTTTTCCTGCCTGGTTCCCCACTTGGTTTCTTGCCACTTCCAGTGGCAGACCGTGTTTGTGGAGCCCTGAGTGGGAGCTGAGCTACCCTGGGTGCTCAGACACTGAGCATCCAGTCTCTGTTTTCCATTGATATTTTTAAAAATGTAATTTTTGATTATTTTTAATGAACTTTTTCTGATTTTGAGAATTTTAGGAAAGAGCCTGTATTTTGTGCAGAAGCGGCAGTAAAATGACACTGTTGGCATATTGCAGATGAGSAGGAAATCATGACTTAGGCAGGGAAGAGAACGATTTTGTCTTGTTCTCGAAGAGGCTGTGTCCTCCCACCGAAGAACAGCTGTCCCAGCCAGTTGGTCTTGCAGATAGACGATCTCAAGTAAGTGCCGCTGTTCCTGGCCCTGTAAGGAAGATGCCACCATCTTTGCATGACACTGAATTAGTTGTTTGCCTGATTTTTTTTCAGATGAAATTAGGGACAAAGCTCCCGCTAGCATCCATGTGAGCAGAGGTAGACTCAAATTATCCAGCCTGAACCCTATCAAAGTCCTGTAACTACTGCTCCTGTATCTGGTGAAGTGGGGGGCGGTTCTACAGCTCTGCTTAAATTGAAGGTGAAGGAATCCAGCCCGAGTCTCTTCCTCTCCCTTCTTTCATATTTGTATGAAAACTTAGGTCATACCTGACTTTTGCTCAAGGAAATTATCCCCGAGGAGGCAGAAATAGGCTTGACCTTTACAGGGAGCGGTCGCACTGTTCTGTAGCCCCTCGTCTCTTCTGGTCTCATCAGGCTGCCAGCTGCACTGAGGCTTTGCAGTGTGGCTGGGACAAGATGATCGTCAGCCCAAGCGCACCTCACACCTAAAGGTGAAGACCAGGCATACAGCTATGGTGCTGTGCGACTGGCTGCAATGTTTCTTTGGCTGGTGAGTTTAAAAGGCAGAAAAAAAATCTTTTGGCAAAACTAATTTTCTTCTAAAAGTGTCCATTAAACTTACACCCCCCCTCATTTTTATAATGGAATGCACACAACAGTACGCATATTGACTTATGTTTTCAGTCAATATCAAGATTTATTGTCCCTTGAGTTAAATGAATCACAATATTGACCTCATTGTAAGCCAATACCTGCTTAATGTATTTTTTTTAAGTATTTTGTATTCATTTTTAGTAATAGGGCCCATACAGTAGTCTATAATATTCATTTGTATTCCTCTGCTTGCTCTTTCCTCTTTTTTTATTTCCTCGTCTGTCTTTGTTGATGGCTATCATAGCAGTAGACACTGGATTTGTTTAATGAATGAGAAATAAAGATGTCCAGTAGCTGGTATATCTCCATTATAGGGACCAAATGAGTCATTTCCACAATCAGCTTGCCTTCTCTAGCCCGGGCTGGGGAAAGCAAGGCGCGTTGCTTCTAGCAGGCACTGTGATAGAGACAATAGCCAAGTGTTGCTCGTGTGTTTCCTTGCTGCTTCTTTCTTTCTCTCTCTTTTTTTCCTCCTCTTTTTCTTTCCTTTTCTTTCTGCATTTAAATTTTCCACAGGAGGGGGAAAAAAACAGTATTTCTTTAATATTGAATTCCATTTATCTCCATAAATTGGTTATGGTATACCATCTAAAGGACTCAGCTGTTTTTAAAATAGGTTTATTCCTTTTCCTTTAAGATTATTTCAGATTATTTCTACACAGTATAGGAGAGTTATAAGAAGACTCATTTTGCAGACTTCAGTGAGAGCTGCACATTTGCAGTGCATCATTTCAGATGTGGAATGTTGAACAAAGAAATTAAATTTATATGTATCACCTAAATTATTTCAGATTCATGGTTCAGCAAAGACTTCAGATCCTAATCAAATATGTAGTTTGCATGGGCACTACACCTTTTCTCAATAATAATATGGCAGTTCTATTTACAATGCTTGACTAGATTTTGTAATAATGCTTTTACTGAAATTTACCTTTTGTTTTTTCTGCTGCAATCTTGGCTACCCATTAGACAGATGCACCCTCAGAGCAAAGATAATGATTGCAAGTAACTTCTGGTCAAAGAGAAGGCAAGAGTGAGAGGGGTCAGGGCTCCTCTAAAATATTGCTACCCCTCAGGTTTTTACAGTCACACTAGAGTACCTGCGTATATTTGGGTATCTAGATCTGTATCGTGTGCTGGAAGGAGCTGTTTGGATATTGAGGTCATGAGACATTCTCTGAAAAGCTGTCTCACTAGAATCACACTGCCTATCACCTCTTAAACATTCATTACCTCTGCTGTAGCATGAAGGAGAAAAGCACCAACAGAAGATGTAGGGAGAAGACAGGGAAGAAGTGAGAGGAAGACACCTTACTGGAACTACCTGGGGAGGGGAAGAGGCACAGCCTTCATTCAACTCCTGCTCTTGGTTTAGGAGGGAAAAAGTCCTTCGATGCTTTCTGTTCTGTCCTGTGTGTCAGATCATTAACAGATTTTAGGATATTCCACACAGCCTTCAAAGACAATCTCCTATAAAGTAAGGATGTAGGGACAATTATTAAGTAGTTTTTCCCTGCTCTGTTTTGCAGCAGACCTCAGTTTCCTCACTTGCCACTGAGCAGCTCGCTGCCTGAATCTGTGATAATTTGGGTGACTGTAATGACGAGTGCAATATAGGCAGSCCTGCTGGAGTTTTTAGTGCAGTGATTTTGTGCTGGAGCTAGGGCATGGAAGACTACTTCAGCATGGCCTGCAGTGCCCAGGCAAGGCTGAAATGATGCCATCCATCATCTGTCACAGTACATCAAGAAAGAGTTGAGATTTTGGAAGGTACAGGTAAAACATTAGTTCCCGTGTTCTTGAGATGTTGCTACTGATGGATACAGACTTGGTGTTTCTGGTTTGGGCCTTGGTTGATCCAGCTCGGGGTCTTTGAATAGGATTCTCCTTTGCTGAACTCCCTCTTGTTAAAGCACGCATGTAAACTAGAGGTGCATGAGGCATGCCCTGCGTGTTGCTGGGCACATAAGCCCTTCAGCACTTGAGCAAAGCAGCCAAGTTTGCTTGGGAAGATCTTTCACAGCTGATGTGTATTCACCCGTGTACTGTCTGATTTGAGCCCAACTGGAGACTTCTGCAGACTTTGGAAGAGACGCAGGTTTCCACTCAGTTCGTGTGCAGTACATGAGCCCGGGCTCCCAAGGTGGCATCTGAAGTGTTAGGGCTGGAAAGCTGGAGTCGCCGGTGCGAGGATGTGTGTGTATAAGAGTGTGCTTGTGAACAAAGAAGATTTGGAAAAACTCTAGATGTGAAAATTACTTTTGTTTTTATGCACCAGGGTTCCACTGCCTTGAGCTGAAAGGTGCTGTGCTGAACCCCGAGGGCGTCAGTAAAATCTCATGACTGATGTTTAAAAAAGGAATAAAATGATGCTTAAATGCCAACACCACTTTGAAAGAAGCATTGTGCCTTATCTTGGTCCCTTACTCAGGCTATGTTCTACATTGACCTGTTCAGTGATTTCCATACAGCATTGCACACCTCTGAGCCTGCTTTGTGCCCCAATGGCATTTTTGCATTTTTTTTAAGTGCTCGAAATGTACTTATTCTTTGGAGTATGCTGTCTGTGTGTGCCTGTTTATCTGAAAAAAAAAGGCAAAGAAGTTTCCTAATATAGACCTTTTTCCCTTCTCCAATCCTTGTTGGGAGGAAATGGCAAACCCAGAGGGAAGATATTCCTCCTTGCAATGTAGAGTTTTTACATTTTTCTGTCAGGCTTGTTTTTCCCTTAACTATTTTCTGTGGAACTGCTTGTCTAAAATGTTCATTCAGACAGTATGGGTACTACAACAGCACTGCTTCTGGGGAAATTTGATGATGAAAATTCGAGGCTAGGGAACACATGACAAGTTGTCCTGTGGAAGGCTAGCTTCTTGTTGAGAAATCTTGCCACATCACTGCCTCATCTCTCCTCCATTTGGAGAGCTCTGACTCTGCAGGCAGCTCGTTTCTTTGGCCTACAGTTCTTACCATGGGCAAAGTAATCCCCTCCAAGAACCAAAGGATGTTTTTTTTCCCTCTAAATTCTTCTTTCCCTGAAATACAGGTTCTCTGTAGCTCCCTTTCTCCTTYGCTGAGTGAAAGACAGCTGTGAGAGGAAGTAGTTACAAATGAGACATGAAGTCCCCCTGTCCCTTTGTATTCATCAGGAAAAAAAAAATCCCAGTCTCCTGAGAGAGAGGAAAATGGAATATAGCAATTAACATGGGAAGGGAAGAAAAGGAGTTGCTTAGAGATGGGAAACTACTGCCTTAGATATTGGTGATGAGAAATCAGCCATGTCATTTTTTGGCTGATCGTCGTCATTTTTTGGCTGATCGTCCTCATTTCAAAAATAGCAAGGAATTCCTTTCTCTCTCCTGCTGTGAGCTTAAAAACTGCAAGGCTGGAAACATGCACAGAAGTTTAGAATTGCTTTTATTTCCCTTCTGCATCCCCACATTCCTCAGACTGTTGTAAGGGAACCTGTCACTGTCCAGCTGCTGCTTTAAAATACAAAAAGACAAGCAAGAAGCTCATGCATTTGCAAGGGGCAGAGGCTTGTGGTATGAAGAAACTTATCGTATATCCTAAGACTCTGTCCCATGTTGGTAAGATCTTATTCATTAGTTGCATTTTTATGTCACTGTAGTGCTTTCCTGTTGGTGGAGTTTCAGCATCGATCTCTACAAGGCAAAAGGCACAGTTACTTGCGGATCTCTGCTCACCTTTGCCTTCCTGAATGCTGGCCTAAAGTTACACCAGTTGTATTTGTCTCTTCGGTCTTGTCTTTGCCACGTTTCTTGTGCCACAAGATGGTGTGAGTGCTTAGTGCGGAGAGCAAGTGGTGATGACCCTGGCAGAGAGGCTGTGCAGAAGCGCACCAGGGCAGACAGAATTTGAATCGTGTATCCTTCAACCAGGAGAGTAGAGATCGGTCCACATTAGCTGTATGTCGATTGGTATAGAAATGTGATTAAGTAGCAAAAAAGGCAAAAATTTGGGTTTGTAAATGGAGAATTTTCTTTGCAGAGGTGCATCTTTGGAAAATCTCTGGCTTGTTGAAACTTTGATCTCATTGATCAGATGATAGCATCGTGTAATTAAGTGATGAAATAGAAAGGGAAAGTCCAATAAAAGCTCCCTTTTTTTAATGATGATGAACTTAACTTTCTCAGTGGCTGTTTTCAGGGAGAAGAATTGCATTTGGTGTCTAGTCAATAGTGCATTTGCTTATTAATGGAATGAATGATTTAAAACTAAACAAATGACCTCCTCAGATATTTAGTAGCAGCATGAAAATGCCTGTAGTTTTGATATGGTGTTTCATTTCTTTTAAAAAGTAACTTTCTCCATCCTTTGCCATTTCGCTTTCCAGTAAATCAACAACTGCCAAGTACTAAAGGGGCCATAGCCCCATCCTTACACTCTTAGGCATTGACTGCTTGGTTCAGCACAAAATGTTCGTTTGTTCTTGTATCATCCCATCAAGCTGAAAAACAGATGAATATGGCCAGGTCTTGTTCTACAGCAACCTTTTATATTGGGGGAAACAAACAAAAAAATTATAATCACGAGGAGAGGCTTATAGGGAGGAAGCAAGCAGGGGATGAAAATGCAAAAACTTAGTTCTTCCAGGTGTGGGGTTCAGAAGAAGGAAGTTCCATGTGAGTTCTGGGAACGTTGAAGTGCATTCAAAAAGATCARTGCCAGTCTCCGCCAAAATGAGGTGAGCTCGGGGGATTAACGGGGCAGCCTGTGGGAATCTGAGGGCATGGGGCCTGGTGTCCGGTCCTGAGCAGCAGTGCAAGGGGATTCAAAACTTTTTACAATTTTGAAAACCTTTGAATTCTCTTGGCTTTGTGTAGGTGCTTCAGGGAGTGCTGTACGCTCGCTGTCCCAGCAGCGCTGAGAGGCTCGCTGGAAGCAAATGCTTAGAAAGTGTTTTGGAGAGTCCTCGGTCAGCTGCTGTAGAAGTGCAGAGCAGCAGAAGTAACACACAGAAGTCAAATTTTAGGTCAGATGCGAGACTTAAAGAGCCTCTAAGGCAGGGTGGTGCGATTTGGTTAATGGCGATGGTGCTACGGCAGCTGGGTCGTACCAAAAAGCTGCCCTCCTTTTTTGCCTCCTCCGATTGTGCCCCGGTTCCCTGYAGCATCTTTTCTCTGGGGCTTCGGAGCAATTGGATGGACTTTCTGCTCCCACAGAACGTGAGCTACACTTCAGTGAGGGTCGTGGAAGGAGTTAAGGATGCAAGTTCAGCCTTAAGCTCAGTTTCCTGGCTTGTGTTGATTGTTGCCAAAATCTTAATGTCATTTTAATGCATTTTTGTGTGCGTGAATCCATTTTCCAGAGCTGCCGATTGCACACACTAACCCTTTTTATGTGACTAAAAGCCAGCTGTAGTATCCTTGAAGAATCAAATGCTCTCATAGTTCTGGAAATTGCTCTGGGTGTGCATGCATGTTTATTTGTGCGTCAGCTCTTTTAATCTTTCTACTGAAAACCTAATATACTGTAACTGGGACRTTTTCAAAAAAGAGAACACTTCAAAACAATTCTAAATATAAATGAAATCTGTTTCCAAATGGATTGTTAAAAAAATGCAGATGGTTTATATTTATTATATCATTTTTTTGTTTTATCACCTTGCAAAATTTTATGGCATAGAATCTTATTTAACACGGGGGCATTTTAAGCAGCAATATTAGACAGCTGTATGTGCGTCATACTAAAAGATTTTTACAGGATATTAAAATTGGTTCTGATGTAACCTGATGTTTTGAGAAGCATAGATTAGGCATTTTCCATGTTTGTAATTTTTTTTGTTAAAGTAGGCTGTTTTTTCTTTTTCCAAATAGCCTTTTAGTGTTTGATTCCGACTGTTTTCAAGGTGTAAGGAAATTTAGGCCAGATGATTGAGAAACTGTTCGCTGAGAAAATATGAATAACAAAGCATGGCCCAGATATTATCTCAGCTGAAATTAGGTATAATTATACTCTATAGCAAATTATATACATAGTTAAAATAAATAACAAAGCACAACGTTCATATTCTGGTGATTAATTTTTTTTTCCCCTAGTTCTGTTTGCCTTTACAGTTTTTCCATTGCAATCAACATGAGAATATGCTGGGTAGCAGCAGCTGAGTAAGTGCCAGCCCAATTTTTTTCTCAACCTCCAACAGGCACGGGCAGGTTTAGTGTTAACCTAACTTAACTACAGCTCCTCCGCTGGTTCTCACACCCTCCAGGTCAGAACTAAATCCCCTATTAATTAAACAGAAATTATATCCGAAATAAATCACTTGGTGAAAGAAACACTCTGTGGAATTTTTTGAAAGATGTTTGCAATAATTAAACATTCTGTGACTGGTGACATTTTAAATAACTCTTAAAATGCCAACCTGTGTTGATATTTAAAATACACTCTTCAGTGGAAAGGCACTGATCCCACTGAGCAAATAATATAAACCACGTCATCTTACAAAAAGGAAAAAAAAGAAAGAAAAGCAAGCACTCAGCAGCAGCAGAAAGTCCTGCTCCTGCCTGGTGTCCCGGATAGCGAGGGCCGCCCTTGGAGGGCCGGGGGAGGCGGGGGCTGAGCGTGGTCCGGCAGACGCTTGCCGAGGGCGAGCCGGGAAGCTCGCCGCCCTGCGAGCGCCGTGGCGGGCCGCTCGCGGAGCGAGGCGCCCCCGCGGGGCACCGGCTCCCTCGGGCGCTGCTGGCCGCCCCTCGCCCGCCTCCTCCCGCGCGCCACCTTTCCCCGCCATCCGGCGCTTTCGAGGGCAGCTAGCTCCCCCGCCCCACCCAGTGTGAGCCTCTGGAGCAAAAGCGGCGTGGGCAGGAAGCCCACTCTGCTCYGGAAGCGCGGCTGTCTGTACCAGCRCTGCTTCGCACCTCTGTCAAAGGTACCATGCGTTACCGAACTGGAAGGGCCTTGGCGCGCCAGAGGGCTTTTGCGTGGCTTAGTCGCCTGTGGCCCGCAGGAGCTCTCCCRCCCGGCCCTTCCCCGAACCGCGCAGCGCTCTTGTGCGGTCTCTGAGCTCCGCTGCGCCTTCCCGCCCGGCCGGCCCACGCGGCTCCGCGTGGCAAGGAGCCCTCGCGCGCCTGCGCCGCCCTGGCGTCAGCAGCACAACGCGGGTGTGGATGAAGCGTGGGCTCTGAGGGCATGCGTGYGCAGAGGACACAGAGCGCTTCACGGTACGCGTTGGCTGTGACGCTCCTCGTGCTGACGGCGCTGGGACAGGCGGGCGCTCGGCCTGTAGGGCTGCTTTCGCTGGGTTTTTTTTCCCTTTTGGTACTGGAAGATGTATTATTTGTCCCATTCTCCCTGCGCTTTTCTTTGGGGGTTTATAGCAGTAACACGAGTGACAGCGTAGCGGTATTATTATCATTTATTTATTAGGACTACGGGGTGATTAACGAGGCGGTCCCTGCGGGCGCTCCCGAAGGGCGCGCGGCG